>NW_028270371.1:0-122500 GCF_037043375.1 Chiloscyllium plagiosum | reverse complement strand
AAGGCCGCGTAGAGAGAGAGAGAGAGAGCGGGGACCGGGGGTAGGGGGGGGTGCAGAAGATGTCGACCTCCGCGCGGACGGTGGGAGAGGAGGATGAAGACGGCGAGACCGCAGAGAGAGGGCGGAGGAGGAAGAGGAAGCTGGCAGCCCACCCGGGCCTGGCACCGCTCCGATGCCCCGACTGTGGGCGCCGTTTCGCCCGGGCCTGGCCTTTCTACCGCCACCGCGCCCGGCACCCGCCCCGCACCCCCTTCATCTGCTCCCGCTGCGGCCGGGTCTTCGGCTATTTCCGGGTGCTGGCCGGGCACCGCTGCGGGGAGGACGGGACGGTTTCGGCTTCGTCCGCCGGACCCGCGGGGCCCCCCTCGCCGGGAGAGGAGGAGGAGGAGGAGGAGGAGGGGGAGGGGGAGGACGAGAGCCGGCCCTACCGCTGCCCGCTGTGCCCCGAGCGTTTCGCCAGCCCCTGGCGCCTCCAGAGGCACCGCTGCGGGGAGGACGGGACGGTTTCGACTTCGTCCGCCGGACCCGCGGAGCCCCCCTCGCCGGGGGAGGAGGAGGACGAGAGCCGGCCCTACCGCTGCCCGCTGTGCCCCAAGCGTTTCGCCACCCCCTGGTACCTCCAGAAGCACCGGCGGCGCCACGAGCGGCCCCCGGCCTTCGTCTGCCCCGACTGCGGGCGGGCCTTCAAGGAGCGCTACGAGCTGGCGCGCCACCGGCTGATCCACGATCCCCGGCGCCCGCACCGGTGCCCGCTCTGCCTCCAGCGCTTCGGCCGGCCGGAGGGGCTGGCCTGCCACCTCCGGGCCCGCCACGGCCCGCCCCGGCGCCGGCCCTTCCGCTGCGGCGTCTGCGGCAAGGCCTACAGCCGCTCGGCCCACCTGCTGCGCCACGCCTACGGGCACACCGGCGAGCGGCCCTACCCCTGCGGGGAGTGCGGCAAGGCCTTCCGGGACCCGGGCACCCTGCGGCGGCACCGGCGGCTGCACCAGCGGGGCGCCGGCGCCCCCCCCCGGCCCCCGGAGGCCCCGGCCGCCGTCGAGTCGGCGCCGCTTCCAGGCCCGAGGGACGCCGGGACGCCAGACGCGCCCCGGGCCCCGCCGCCGCCCCCGGGGATCAAGTGCGCCGTCTGCGGCAAGCCGTTTGCCGACGAGGGGGCGCTGGCCCGTCACCACCTCCAGGGGCACGCCGGGCAGGGCCCCTTCGCCTGCGCCCGCTGCCGGCGGGTCTTCGCCCGCTCGGGCGAGCTGCAGGCCCACCTGGCCTCGCACGGGCGGCCGGCGCCCGGCTACGCCTGCGGCGAGTGCGGGCGCCGCTACAGCCGGGCCTCCCACCTCCTGCGGCACCAGCGCAGCCACACCGGCGAGCGGCCCTACCCGTGCCCGGCCTGCGGCAAGGGCTTCGTCAACTCCTACGAGCTGCTGCGCCACCAGCTCACCCACACCGACGCCGCGCCCCACCCGTGCCCGCGGTGCGACAAGTCCTTCAAGCGCCCGCACTACCTGGCGCAGCACCTGCGCACCCACTCCCAGGAGACCCCCTACGCCTGCCCCTCCTGTGGCAAGGCCTTCAAGACGGCCTCCTACCTCCTGAAGCACCAGGGGCGCCACCAGCCCGACCCGCCCCGTCACCGGTGCCCGGAGTGCGGCAAGGCCTTCCGCTACCCCTACGAGCTGGCCCGCCACGCCCGCTCCCACTCCGACCGGGCGCCCTACCCCTGCCCGGACTGCCCGCGGGCCTTCAAGAGCAGCCGCGACCTGGACCAGCACGCCCGCCTCCACACCGGCGAGCGGCCCTACGTGTGCGGGGCCTGCGGCAAAGGCTTCACCCGCTCCTCCATGCTGGGCCGGCACCGCCGCACGCACAGCCCGCTGCGCCCCCACGCCTGCCCGGACTGCGGCCGCTGCTTCAAGGCGCCCGCCGGGCTGCGGGGGCACCGCCGCAGGAACTGTCGGGGCGGGGGAGGGGCCGCCGGCCAGCCGGGCCCCTCGCCAACCCAATATCCGCCAACAACGCCAACCCAACACCCATCGTCAACCCAACACCCATCGTCAACCCAACTCCCGACGCCAACCCAATATCCGACGCCGACCCAACTCCCGACGCCAACTCATTATCCAACAACACCAACCCAACACCCATCGCCAACCCAATATCCGCCAACAACGCCAACCCAACACCCATCGTCAACCCAATATCCGCCAACAACGCCAACCCAACACCCATCGCCAACCCAATATCCGCCAACAACGCCAACTCAACTCCCATCGTCAACCCAATATCCGCCAACAACGCCAACCCAACACCCATCGCCAACCCAGTATCCAACAACGCCAACCCAACACCCATCGCCAACCCAGTATCCACCAACGCCAACCCAACACCCATCGCCAACCCAGTATCCACCAACGCCAACCCAACTCACATCGCCAACCCAGTATCCAACAGCGCCAACCCAACACCCATCGCCAACCCAGTATCCACCAACGCCAACCCAACTCACATCGCCAACCCAATATCCAACAGCGCCAACCCAACACCCATCGCCAACCCAGTATCCACCAACGCCAACCCAACTCACATCGCCAACCCAGTATCCAACAGCGCCAACCCAATATCCATCGCCAGCCCAATATCTGCCAACAATGACAACCCAACACCCATCGTGTACCCAACATCCATCGTCCACCCACTATTCACCGAACCAACACCCATCGCCCACTCCAAATCAGTCAATGACCCAACACCCAACGCCAACCCAGCACCCATCGTCCACCCAATATCCATCAACGATCCAATATTCACCAACCCAACACCCATCGCCCACTCAAAATCAGTCAATGACCCAACACCCATCGCCAACGACCCAATATTCGTCAACCCAAGACCCATCGCCCCTTGAACCCCGGTCGCCCCACAAGAGACGGGGGTCCCCGGAGCCAGCGCCAAGTGACCCGTGGGCGCGAAGTGACACAGAGCCCCGGGCGCCTGTCCCCCTCCCGTACGACTGCTCCCTCTGCCGTCGCTCCTTCCCCCAGCTGGTGGCGCTGCTGAGGCACCGGTGCCCGCTGCCGCCCCCTGGGGGCGAAGGGGGAACGGCGCCCGCCTTCCGGTGCCCCCACTGCCCCCAGGCCTTCGCCCGGGCCCTGGAGCTGGCCTGTCACCTGCCACTCCACGCTGGGGAGCCCACCCTGCGCTGCCCGCGCTGAGCCCCTCCCTACCAGGGCGAGGTGGGGGAGGGGAGGCTGGGTCCTCCAATGTCCCCAACACACCTCTCCCTCCCTCCCCACCTCCCGAAACGTTTCTAGCACGCCCCCAACCCCCCACATTCTCGACTTCCATCCCCTTCCCCCCTTACCCCTCGTTCCCTCTCTCTCTTTCTCTCCCCCTCTCTGTCTTTCTTTCCCTCCCTCCCTCCCTCCCTCTCTTTCTTTCGTTCCCCCTCTCCTTCTCTCTCTCTCGTTCCCCCCTCCCTCCCTGTCTCGTTCCCCCCCCTCTCTCCGCCTTTCTCTCTCTCCCCTTCCCTCCCCCTCCCTCCCCTCCTTCCCCCTCTCCCTACCCCACTCTCTCTCTCCCCCTCCTCCTCCCTCCCTCCCTCCCCCATTGCGATGATGACCTCTTGCTGTGTAAAATATCGATGTCAACTTGACCCTTTGCTGTACAAACGCTTAGTCTCTGAATAAAGCCTGTCACTGACTCCTCCATGCCTCCTCTCGTTTCTCATTCGCTTTGACATCGGTGTGCATCACAGTTCCTCCTGTCCCTGTGTGTAACGGGCTGGAGAGGGAGGGGCTGAATGGCCTCCTGTTCCTGTGTGTAACAGGCTGGAGGAGGCAGGGACTGAATGGCCTCTTGTCCCTGTGTGTAACAGGCTGGAGGGCGGAGGGAGGGGCTGAATGGCCTCCTGTTCCTGTGTGTAACAGGCTGGAGGAGGCAGGGACTGAATGGCCTCCTGTTCCTGTGTGTAACAGGCTGGAGGGCGGAGGGAGGGGCTGAATGGCCTCCTGTCCCTGTGTGTAACAGGCTGGAGGGGGGAGGGAGGGGCTGAATGGCCTCCTGTCAGGTGGGTTAGTGAGATAGGGAGAGAGGGAGTGTGGGCCTGGATTATGGAGCTCAAGGCCTAGAGTATATCCATCTCCCTCCGACAGTACGGCACTCCCTCAGTACTGGGAACCGGGAGGGAGGGAGTGTGGGCCTGGATTATGGAGCTCAAGGCCTAGAGTATATCCATCTCCCTCCGACAGTGCGGCCATCCCTCAGTACTGGGCATCGGGAGGGAGGGAGGGAGTGTGGGCCTGGATTATGGAGCTCAAGGCCTAGAGTATATCCATCTCCCCCTGACAGTGCGGCCCTCCCTCAGTACTGGGCACCGGGAGGGAGGGAGGGAGGTAGTGTGGGCCTGGATTATGGTGCTCAAGGCCGACAGTATATCCATCTCCCTCTGACAGTGTGGCACTCCCTCAGTACTGGGCACCGGGAGGGAGGGAGGGACGGAGGGAGTGTGGGCCTGGATTATGGAGCTCAAGGCCTAGAGTATATCCATGTCCCTCCGACAGTGCGGCCCTCCCTCAGTACTGGGCACCGGGAGGGAGGGAGTGTGGGCCTGGATTATGGAGCTCAAGGCCTAGAGTATATCCATCTCCCTCCGACAGTGCGGCACTCCCTCAGTACTGGGCACCGGGAGGGAGGGAGGGAGTGTGGGCCTGGATTATGGAGCTCAAGGCCTAGAGTATATCCATGTCCCTCCGACAGTGCGGCCCTCCCTCAGTAATGGGCACCGGGAGGGAGGGAGGGAGTGTGGGCCTGGATTATGGAGCTCAAGGCCTAGAGTATATCCATCTCCCTCCGACAGTGCGGCACTCCCTCAGTACTGGGCACCGGGAGGGAGGGAGTGTGGGCCTGGATTATGGAGCTCAAGTCCTAGAGTATATCCACCTCCCTCCGACAGTGCGGCACTCCCTCAGTACTGGGCACAGGGGGGGGGAGGGAGGGTGGGCCTGGATTATGGAGCTCAAGGCCTAGAGTATATCCATCTCCCTCCGACAGTGCGGCACTCCCTCAGTACTGGGCACCGGGAGGGAGGGAGTGTGGGCCTGGATTATGGAGCTCAAGGCCTAGAGTATATCCATCTCCCACCGACAGTGCGGCACTCCCTCAGTACTGGGCACCGGGAGGGAGTGAGGGAGTGTGGGCCTGAATTATGGAGCTCAAGGCATAGAGTATATCCATCTCCCTCCGACAGTGCGGCGCTCCCTCAGTACTGGGCACCGGGAGGGAGGGTGGGAGGGAGTGTGGGCCTGGATTATGGAGCTCTAGTCCGAGAGGATATCCATCTCCCTCCGACAGTACGGCACTCCCTCAGTACTGGGCACCGGGAGGGAGGGAGTGTGGGCCTGGATTATGGAGCTCAAGGCCTAGAGTATATCCATCTCCCTCCGACAGTGCGGCCCTCCCTCAGTACTGGGCACCGGGGGGGAGGGAGGGAGGGAGTGTGGGCCTGGATTATGGAGCTCAAGGCCTAGAGTATATCCATGTCCCTCCGACAGTGCGGCCCTCCCTCAGTAATGGGCACCGGGAGGGAGGGAGGGAGTGTGGGCCTGGATTATGGAGCTCAAGGCCTAGAGTATATCCATCTCCCTCCGACAGTGCGGCACTCCCTCAGTACTGGGCACCGGGAGGGAGGGAGTGTGGGCCTGGATTATGGAGCTCAAGTCCTAGAGTATATCCACCTCCCTCCGACAGTGCGGCACTCCCTCAGTACTGGGCACCGGGGGGGAGGGAGGGTGGGCCTGGATTATGGAGCTCAAGGCCTAGAGTATATCCATCTCCCTCCGACAGTGCGGCACTCCCTCAGTACTGGGCACCGGGAGGGAGGGAGTGTGGGCCTGGATTATGGAGCTCAAGGCCTAGAGTATATCCATCTCCCTCCGACAGTGCGGCCCTCCCTCAGTACTGAGCACCGGGAGGGAGTGTGGGCCTGGATTATGGAGCTCAAGGCCTAGAGTATATCTATCTCCCTCCGACAGTGCGGCCCTCCCTCAGTACTGGGCACCGGGAGGGAGGGAGGGAGGGAGTGTGGGCCTGGATTATGGAGCTCTAGTCCTAGAGTATATCCATCTCCCTCCGACAGTGCGGCCCTCCCTCAGTACTGGGCACCGGGAGGGAGGGAGTGTCTCTCTCTCTCTCTCTCTCTCTGGTTATCCTGAAACTCAGGCCGTCGTTCCCTCCTTTCTCTGCTCCACCCTTTCCCGTTCCCATCAGCCTGTGCCAGGGCCAGGGAACCTGTCGGTCTGGTTCTGCAGGACTCTCTGATCAGAGTTCAGTCCCTGAGGGAGTGCCCGCTCAGTCTCTGAGCTGTTGCAGGGCCTGCACATGGTCTCTCCTGAAGAGACCGTGGCAGGGAGAGCGCTGGGGAGAGGCAGAGAGAGAGACGCGTAGGGAAACAGAGAGTGAGGGAGAGAGAGAGTGAGACGCGTAAGGAAACTGAGAGACTGAGGGAGGGAGGGAGAGAGCGGGAAAGAGACACGGAGAGAGAGAGAGACGTGTAGAGAGACAGAGAGTGGGCGAGAGAGAGAGACAGGGAAAGACGCAGGGAGAGAGACAGAAAAACCGAGTGAGACACAGCAGGGAGAGAGAGAAAAACTGAGGGAGAGAGCGACAGAGGGAGAGAGAGGGAGACAGACAGAGGGAGAGAGAGGGAGACAGACAGAGGGAGAGAGGGAGACAGACAGAGGGAGAGACAGAGGGAGAGAGAAACAGAGGGAGAGAGAGGGAGAGAGAAACAGAGGGAGAGAGAGACAGGGAGGGAAAGAGACAGACAGAGGGAGAGACAGACAGACAGAGGGAGAGAGAGGGAGACAGACAGAGGGAGAGAGAGACAGACAGACAGAGAGAGAGAGACAGACAGACAGAGGGAGAGAGAGGGAGACAGACAGAGGGAGAGAGGGAGTAAGACAGAGAGAGTGAGAGAGAGACAGACAGAGGGAGTGAGAGAGAGACAGACAGAGGGAGAGAGAGGGAGAGAGAGGGAGACAGACAGAGGGAGAGAGAGAGACAGACAGAGGGAGAGAGAGAGAGACAGACAGAGGGAGAGGGAGACAGACAGAGGGAGAGGGAGACAGACAGAGGGAGAGAGAGAGAGACAGACAGAGGGAGAGAGAGACAGATAGAGGGAGAGAGAGGGAGACAGACAGAGGGAGAAAGAGGGAGACAGACAGAGAGAGAGAGAGGGAGTTATTAACAAGAGTTCGAGGAAGTGAGGGAGAGAGAGTCAAAGGGACAGAAGATTGGAGAGTGATAAAGGGCCATATATCCAGAGAGAGAGTGAGCGACAGGCAGAGCAGGAGAGTGAGAGAGAGAGTGAATGTGAGATAGCGAGTGTGAGTGAGAGGGACAGAGAAAGAACTGAGAGGCAAAGAGGGAGGGACCAGGTGCGGGAGGGAGGGGGAAAGAGGGAGGGAGGGAGGGGAGATGGGCGTGAAGAGAGAGTGAGCGGGAAGGGGAGAGAGTGGGGAGGGGAGGAGAGATAGAGAGCGCAGCCGGAGGAGAGAGAGAGAGAGAGAGAGAGAGAGTGAGTGTGTGGCAGGAGGGATAGAGTGCGCAGCCAGGGGGAGGGGAGAGGGTGAGTGAGGCGGAGGGGCGAGGATGGGTGTAGGGGGACTGAGCCGGTGCCCCTACGCCCTGGGCCTGGCGCTCTGCCTGGATGTGGTGGGCCTGCTCTCGCTTCTGGTCGGGGTGTTCGGCAAACTGCAGCGGGGGGGCCGAGACTACGGGGACCTGCTCATCTACAGCGGCGCCATCGTCCTCTTCCTCAGCCTTATTGGCTGGGTCTTCTGGTACACCGGCAACATCGAGATCTCCTGGCGCGAGCTGAGCACGGACTACGCGCCCGCCGAAGCCCGCCTGCACCGCCTGGTCCGCACGCTCTCGCGACGTCTCTCCAGGCGGAGCAGCTGGCCCCACTGGGGGAGGGCACAGGAAAGAGGGACGAAGGGCGTGGGCGGGGACGCTCTCGGGGAGGAGCCCTGAGATGCTCGGGAAGGTCAGCGAATGCTTTTTTTCCACCCCCCCCAGATCTCGAAACCTTCCCCTTTTTGTTTTGCACGTTCTGCATTCGCATATACACGGCCTCATCCCAACTTGCGCCAAACGCAGTCAGAGCGGGGCCGGGTCACAAACCGGTGAGTGGGGAGCGCAAGGGAGGATTTTTCGAGGGAGGGCGGGCGGGCCTCGCTACCATCCCCACCCCGCCGACGGGGATCGCGGAAGGGGGGAGGGGTTCCCGGAGGGGCGTGAGGATGACGCGACGGAGATAGGGTTTGGAACAGGAGGGTGAGGGAGATAGGGAGGGATTGGAACAGGAGGGTGAGGGAGATAGGGAGGGAGGGATTGGAACAGGAGGGTGAGGAGTGTAGGAGGGTGAGGGAGATAGGGAGGGAGGGATTGGAACAGGAGGGTGAGGAGTGTAGGAGGTGAGGGAGATAGGGAGGGAGGGATTGGAACAGGAGGGTGAGGGGTGTAGGAGGTGAGGGAGATAGGGAGGGAGGGATTGGAACAGGAGGGTGAGGGGTGTAGGAGGGTGAGGGAGATAGGGAGGGAGGGATTGGAACAGGAGGGTGAGGAGTGTAGGAGGGTGAGGGAGATAGGGAGGGAGGGATTGGAACAGGAGGGTGAGGAGTGTAGGAGGGTGAGGGAGATAGGGAGGGAGGGATTGGAACAGGAGGGTGAGGAGTGTAGGAGGGTGAGGGAGATAGGGAGGGATGGATTGGAACAGGAGGGTGAGGAGTGTAGGAGGGTGAGGGAGATAGGGAGGGATGGATTGGAACAGGAGGGTGAGGAGTGTAGGAGGGTGAGGGAGATAGGGAGGGAGGGATTGGAACAGGAGGGTGAGGAGTGTAGGAGGGTGAGGGAGATAGGGAGGGAGGGATTGGAACAGGAGGGTGAGGAGTGTAGGAGGGTGAGGGAGATAGGGAGGGAGGGATTGGAACAGGAGGGTGAGGAGCGTAGGAGGGTGAGGGAGATAGGGAGGGAGGGATTGGAACAGGAGGGTGAGGAGCGTAGGAGGGTGAGGGAGATAGGGAGGGAGGGATTGGAACAGGAGGGTGAGGAGTGTAGGAGGGTGAGGGAGATAGGGAGGGAGGGATTGGAACAGGAAGGTGAGGAGTGTAGGAGGGTGAGGGAGCTAGGGAGGGAGGGATTGGAACAGTAGGGTGAGGAGTGTAGGAGGGTGAGGGAGATAGGGAGGGAGGGATTGGAACAGGAGGGTGAGGAGTGTAGGAGGGTGAGGGAGATAGGGAGGGAGGGATTGGAACAGGAGGGTGAGGAGTGTAGGAGGGTGAGGGAGATAGGGAGGGAGGGATTGGAACAGGAGGGTGAGGAGTGTAGGAGGGTGAGGGAAATAGGGAGGGAGGGATTGGAACAGGAGGGTGAGGTGTGTAGGAGGGTGAGGGAGATAGGGAGGGAGAGATTGGAACAGGAGGGTGAGGGGTGTAGGAGGGTGAGGGAGATAGGGAGGGAGGGATTGGAACAGGAGGGTGAGGAGTGTAGGAGGGTGAGGGAGATAGGGAGGGAGGGATAGAGAGATCCCGCCCCTTCTCCATTCCCTCCGTCTCTGGGTTAGTGGGGGGGGGGGGTTGGGACTAAGCCGCCATCTTGAATCGTTGGCCATTACCCTCCTCCCTCCCTCCAGTGTCGTTGAGGGTGCGAGGGCAAGAGGGGGAGGGTGGTGGGGCACCCCTCCCCCCAACGTCATATCGACCCACCTCCAACCCTCCTCCCAATCCCTCCTCCCGACTCACACCTCTGTTTTTCTGTCCGCAGGTGCACTTGCGTAGCCTCCCGTGCGAGGCTGGGTCCGAATCTCGCCTCTGGACCTCCCCGTGGACCTTTGCCTCAACCCCCCCCCACCCCCGGTCCTCAAAACCCTCCCCCTCCTCCTCCTCATCGCCCCCGTCCCTACCATCAGATAATCCTATGTCAACAGTCACGCTGCAGTGGCACTCTCTGGCCACCGGGGGGGTGAGATCTCCTGGAAAGGGGAGGTGTGCGTGTTTTTTTTTCTTTGGGGGAGAGCGTGGGGGAGGGGCGGTGAGGGCTTCCCTGGAGACGGCCGCGGAGGGGGGGCTTTTCGCTCCTGGTGTCGTTCTTGGGGTCAGGGGTGCATGGAGCCGCGAAGGGTGGAGCCCCCACCCCTTTGGGGAATATCCCCCCCCCACCCTTCAATTCCGGTCTCTCCCCGACCCAGTCGGGAAAGGCTTCGGGAAGTGGTGGCATCGGAGCTACAGGGAGCGGTTGGGATAGACCAGGGGCTCTTTTCCTTGGAGCGTCGGAAGCCGAGGGGGTGACCTTACCGCGGCTTATAAAATCACGAGGTGGGTGGGGGAAGACAAGGTCTTCCCCCACCCATCCACACCCAAAGGGTCGAGGGAGTCCAGATCTAGAGGGGGCGTAGGGGAGAGGGCGTGTGGGGGGCAACTGTTTTCCCACAGAGGGCGGTGCATGTGTGGGGCGAGCTGCCAGAGCAAGTGGCAGGAGCCTGGTATATTCCCTACCCTGGACCCGAGGCTGGGCGTACTCAGTCCACAGTGATCTCTTCAGGGTTTCGTCCTGGCGTGTTGTGGGTTCGGAGTGACGTGAAGGTCATCAACTAGACTGGAACTGCTCAGATATCAGCTCCACGGAGGCTCGAGACTGCTGCGTTTGAATAGACACAGCTCTCGGCAAGCTCTTCAGGGTTTTATCCCAACGTTTCTTAGTTCGGGACTGATAAGAATTTGTCGCTCCGAATCAATTGGACCTTCTTGCCTGGAATCGGAAGGCTGCTGAGCGTTGGTGTTCTGAATGTCCAGTAAGCTCTTCAGGGTTTTGCCCCAGCGTGTCTTGGTTTGGGACTGACATAACGTCTTCACTGCAAGGTATTTCAACTAAGTTTGGAACTGCTCAGATATTATTTTCATGGAGCCACGCTGCATTTGAATATACACAGTTCCCGGTAAGCTCTTCAGGATTCAATCCCAACATTTCTTCCTCCAGAACTGACACACACTCTTCACTCCAAGTTAATCGAATAGATTGGACCTATGGCCATCTTCTTGGAGCTATGAGACCTGCTGGGCTCAGTTCTAAGTGACCTCTCCAGGGTTTCATCCCAACGTCTCTGAGGCGGGAATTCGCCCCTCCGGGGCCATCGACGCCGCAGGTGTCGCGGAGCGGCGAGGCTTGCCGAGCTGGAACAGATGCGGTCCTGAGTGAGCCCTCCAGGGTCTCGTCCCAACACCTCTTCGTCCAGGACCAGCTTCGCCGCCGGCCAAACCCCCCAGAAAATCTGACCTCGCCACCTAATCCGTGAACGTACGAGGGGAAGAGAGGGCTCCAAATTTCGCTCTTTTTAAAGAAACCAGCATCCTTAATTCTACGAGTGAACATTAAATGGCAATTATTCACAACTCGAACGCCGCCCCCCCCACCCCATTTTCTACTAACTGATTGTTATCCTTAATAACCATGTACTGTTCCAATAAAACACTTATTAAAAGTTACGTCGACTTAATTTCGAAACCACTCTGAGGCTCTGGTGAACTGCTCCTTTCGGCTCTGGATCACCCTGGGACGTCTTCTGTCTTTTAACTGCACCACGTTTCCTACGAGAAAAGGTGCCTTCGATAAATGTTTTTTGAATGTCTCCGTCTCTCTGTCTCTCTCTCTCTCTGTATCCCTCTCTCCTTCTCTCTCTCTCTCTCTCTCCACTTTCTTTACTTCTCTCTCTCTACTCCCTCTCTGTCTCTCTCTTTCTCTCCGTCTCTCTCTCTCCGTCTCTCTCTCTCCGTCTCTCCCTCTACGTCTCTCTATCTCTGTGTCTCTGACTTCTCTCTCCCCTTCTCTCTGTTTGTCTATCTCTCTCTCTGTCTCTCCCACTCTCTGTCTCTCTCTCTCTCTCTCTGTCTCACACTCTATCTCGCTCTCTCTCTCTCTGTGTTGCTCTCTCTCTCTTACTATCTCTTTGACTCTCTCTCTGTTACGATCTCTCTGACTCTCTCTCTCTGTTACCATCTCTCTGACTCTCTCTCTCTCTGTTACTACCTGTCTGACTCTCTCTCTCTCTGTTACTATCTCTCTGACTCTCTCTCTCTGTTACTATCTCTCTGTCTCTCTCTATGTTACTATCTCTCTGACTCTCTCTCTCTGTTACTATCTCTCTGACTCTCTCTCTCTGTTACTATCTCTCTGTCTCTCTCTATGTTACTATCTCTCTGACTCTCTCTCTCTGTTAGTATCTCTCTGACTCTCTCTCTCTCTGTTACTATCTCTCTGACTCTCTCTCTCTCTGTTACTATCTCTCTGACTCTCTCTCTGTTACTATCTCTCTGACTCTCTCTCTCTGTTACTATCTCTCTGTCTCTCTCTCTGTTACTATCTCTCTGACTCTCTCTCTCTGTTACTATCTCTCTGACTCTCTCTGTTACTATCTCTCTGTCTCTCTCTGTTACTATCTCTCTGACTCTCTCTCTCTGTTACTATCTCTCTGTCTCTCTCTCTCTCTGTTACTATCTCTCTGACTCTGTTACTATCTCTCTGACTCTCTCTCTCTCTGTTACTATCTCACTGACTCTCTCTCTGTTACTATCTCTCTGACTCTCCCTGTCTCTCTCTGTTACTATCTCTCTGACGCTCTCTCTGTGACTATCTCTGACTCTCTCTCTCTGTTACTATCTCTCTGACTGTCTCTCTCTGTTACTATCTCTCTGACTGTCTCTCTCTGTTACCATCTCTCTGACTCTCTCTCTCTGTTACTATCTATCTGACTCTCTCTCTCTGTTACTATCTCTCTGTCTCTCTCTATGTTACTATCTCTCTGACTCTCTCTCTCTGTTAGTATCTCTCTGACTCTCTCTCTGTTACTATCTCTCTGACTCTCTCTCTCTCTGTTACTATCTATCTGACTCTCTCTCTCTGTTACTATCTCTCTGTCTCTCTCTCTGTTACTATCTCTCTGACTCTCTCTCTCTGTTACTATCTCTCTGACTCTCTCTCTGTTACTATCTCTATGTCTCTCTGTTACTATCTCTCTGACTCTCTCTGTTACTATCTCTCTGTCTCTCTCTGTTACTATCTCTCTGTCTCTCTCTCTGTTACTATCTCTCTGTCTCTCTCTGTTACTATCTCTCTGACTCTCTCTCTCTGTTACTATCTCTCTGTCTCTCTCTCTCTGTTACTATCTCTCTGACTCTCTCTGTTACTATCTCTCTGACTCTCTCTCTCTCTGTTACTATCTCACTGACTCTCTCTCTGTTACTATCTCTCTAACTCTCCCTGTCTCTCTCTGTTACTATCTCTCTGACGCTCTCTCTGTTACTATCTCTCTGTCTCTCTCTCAGTGACTATCTCTCTGACTCTCTCTCTCTGTTACTATCTCTCTGTCTCTCTCTGTTACCATCTCTCTGACTCTCTCTCTCTGTTACTATCTATCTGACTCTCTCTCTCTGTTACTATCTCTCCGTCCCTCTCTATGTTACTATCTCTCTGACTCTCTCTCTCTGTTAGTATCTCTCTGACTCTCTCTCTGTTACTATCTCTCTGACTCTCTCTCTCTGTTAGTATCTCTCTGACTCTCTCTCTGTTACTATCTCTCTGACTCTCTCTCTCTCTGTTACTATCTATCTGACTCTCTCTCTTTGTTACTATCTCTCTGTCTCTCTCTCTGTTACTATCTCTCTGACTCTCTCTCTGTTACTATCTCTCTGACTCTCTCTCTGTTACTATCTCTCTGACTCTCTCTGTTACTATCTCTCTGACTCTCTCTCTCTCTGTTACTATCTCTCTGTCTCTCTCTGTTACTATCTCTCTGACTCTCTCTGTTACTATCTCTCTGTCTCTCTCTGTTACTATCTCTCTGTCTCTCTCTCTGTTACTATCTCTATGTCTCTCTCTGTTACTATCTCTCTGACTCTCTCTGTTACTATCTCTCTGTCTCTCTCTGTTACTATCTCTCTGTCTCTCTCTCTGTTACTATCTCTCTGACTCTCTCTGTTACTATCTCTCTGACTCTCTCTCTCTCTGTTACTATCTCTCTGACTCTCTCTCTGTTACTATCTCACTGACTCTCTCTCTGTTACTATCTCTCTGACTCTCTCTGTTACTATCTCTCTGACTCTCCCTGTCTCTCTCTGTTACTATCTCTCTGACTCTCTCTCTCTGTTACTATCTCTCTGTCTCTCTCTCTGTGACTATCTCTCTGACTCTCTCTCTCTGTTACTATCTCTCTGACTGTCTCTCTCTGTTACTATCTCTCTGACTGTCTCTCTCTGTTACTATCTTTCTGACTGTCTCTCTCTGTTACCATCTCTCTGACTCTCTCTCTCTGTTACTATCTCTCTGACTCTCTATCTGTGTTACTATCTCTCTGTCTCTCTCTCTGTTACTATCTCTCTGACTCTCTCTCTGTTACTATCTCTGTGACTCGCTCTCTGTTACTATCTCTCTGACTCTCTCTCACTCTTACTATCTCTCTGACTCACTCTCTCTGTTACTATCTCTCTGACTCTCTCTCTGTTACTAACTCTCTGACTCTCTCTCTCTGTTACTATCTCTCTGACTCTCTCTCTCTGTTACTATCTCTCTGACTCTCTATGTTACTATCTCTCTGACTCTCTCTCTCTCTCTGTTACTATCTCTCTGACTCTCTCTCTCTCTGTTACTATCTATCTGACTCTCTCTCTCTGTTACTATCTCTCTGTCTCTCTCTCTGTTACTGTCTCTCTGACTCTCTCTCTCTGTTACTATCTCTCTGACTCTCTCTGTTACTATCTCTCTGTCTCTCTCTGTTACTATCTCTCTGACTCTCTCTGTTACTATCTCTCTGTCTCTCTCTCTCTCTGTTACTATCTCTCTGACTCTCTGTTACTATCTCTCTGACTCTCTCTCTCTCTGTTACTATCTCACTGACTCTCTCTCTGTTACTATCTCTCTGACTCTCCCTGTCTCTCTCTGTTACTATCTCTCTGACGCTCTCTCTGTTACTATCTCTCTGTCTCTCTCTCTGTGACTATCTCTGACTCTCTCTCTCTGTTACTATCTCTCTGACTGTCTCTCTCTGTTACTATCTCTCTGACTGTCTCTCTCTGTTACCATCTCTCTGACTCTCTCTCTCTGTTACTATCTATCTGACTCTCTCTCTCTGTTACTATCTCTCTGTCTCTCTCTATGTTACTATCTCTCTGACTCTCTCTCTCTGTTAGTATCTCTCTGACTCTCTCTCTGTTACTATCTCTCTGACTCTCTCTCTCTCTGTTACTATGTATCTGAGTCTCTCTCTCTGTTACTATCTCTCTGTCTCTCTCTCTGTTACTATCTCTCTGACTCTCTCTCTCTGTTACTATCTCTCTGACTCTCTCTCTGTTACTATCTCTATGTCTCTCTGTTACTATCTCTCTGACTCTCTCTGTTACTATCTCTCTGTCTCTCTCTGTTACTATCTCTCTGTCTCTCTCTCTCTGTTACTATCTCTCTGTCTCTCTCTGTTACTATCTCTCTGACTCTCTCTCTCTGTTACTATCTCTCTGTCTCTCTCTCTCTGTTACTATCTCTCTGACTCTCTCTGTTACTATCTCTCTGACTCTCTCTCTCTGTTACTATCTCACTGACACTCTCTCTCTGTTACTATCTCTCTGACTCTCCCTGTCTCTCTCTGTTACTATCTCTCTGAAGCTCTCTCTGTTACTATCTCTCTGTCTCTCTCTCTGTGACTATCTCTCTGACTCTCTCTCTCTGTTACTATCTCTCTGACTGTCTCTCTCTGTTACCATCTCTCTGACTCTCTCTCTCTGTTACTATCTCTCTGACTCTCTATCTGTGTTACTATCTCTCTGACTCTCTCTCTCTGTTAGTATCTCTCTGACTCTCTCTCTGTTACTATCTCTCTGACTCTCTCTCTCTCTGTTACTATCTATCTGACTCTCTCTCTTTGTTACTATCTCTCTGTCTCTCTCTCTGTTACTATCTCTCTGACTCTCTCTCTGTTACTATCTCTCTGACTCTCTCTCTGTTACTATCTCTATGTCTCTCTCTGTTACTATCTCTCTGACTCTCTCTGTTACTATCTCTCTGTCTCTCTCTGTTACTATCTCTCTGTCTCTCTCTCTGTTACTATCTCTCTGACTCTCTCTGTTACTATCTCTCTGACTCTCTCTCTGTCTGTTACTATCTCTCTGACTCTCTCTCTTTTACTATCTCACTGACTCTCTCTCTGTTACTATCTCTCTGACGCTCTCTCTGTTACTATCTCTCTGACTCTCCCTGTCTCTGTCTGTTACTATCTCTCTGACTCTCTCTCTCTGTTACTATCTCTCTGTCTCTCTCTCTGTGACTATCTCTCTGACTCTCTCTCTCTGTTACTATCTCTCTGACTGTCTCTCTCTGTTACTATCTCTCTGACTGTCTCTCTCTGTTACTATCTTTCTGACTGTCTCTCTCTGTTACCATCTCTCTGACTCTCTCTCTCTGTTACATTCTCTCTGACTCTCTATCTGTGTTACTATCTCTCTGTCTCTCTCTCTGTTACTATCTCTCTGACTCTCTCTCTGTTACTATCTCTGTGACTCTCTCTCTGTTACTATCTCTCTGACTCTCTCTCTCTGTTACTATCTCTCTGACACTCTCTCTGTTACTATCTCTCTGACTCTCTCTGTTACTATCTCTCTGACTCTATCTCTCTGTTACTATCTCTGTTACTATATCTGACTCTCTCTCACTCTTACTATCTCTCTGACTCACTCTCTCTGTAACTATCTCTCTGACTCTCTCTCTGTTACTAACTCTCTGACTCTCTCTCTCTGTTACTATCTCTCTGACTCTCTCTCTCTGTTACTATCTCTCTGACTCTCTATGTTACTATCTCTCTGACTCTCTCTCTCTCTCTGTTACTATCTATGTGACTCTCTCTCTCTGTTACTATCTCTTTGTCTGTCTCTATGTTACTATCTCTCTGACTCTCTCTCTGTTACTATCTCTCTGACTCTCTCTCTCTGTTACTGTCTCTCTGACTCGCTCTCTCTCTGTTACTATCTCTCTGACTCTCTCTCTCTCTGTTACTATCTATGTGACTCTCTCTCTCTGTTACTATCTCTTTGTCTGTCTCTATGTTACTATCTCTCTGACTCTCTCTCTCTGTTACTATCTCTCTGACTCTCTCTCTCTGTTACTATCTCTCTGACTCTCTCTCTGTTACTATCTCTATGTCTCTCTGTTACTATCTCTCTGACTCTCTCTGTTACTATCTCTCTGTCTCTCTCTGTTACTATCTCTCTGTCTCTCTCTCTCTGTTACTATCTCTCTGTCTCTCTCTGTTACTATCTCTCTGACTCTCTCTCTCTGTTACTATCTCTCTGTCTCTCTCTCTCTGTTACTATCTCTCTGACTCTCTCTGTTACTATCTCTCTGACTCTCTCTCTCTCTGTTACTATCTCACTGACTCTCTCTCTGTTACTATCTCTCTGACTCTCCCTGTCTCTCTCTGTTACTATCTCTCTGACGCTCTCTCTGTTACTATCTCTCTGTCTCTCTCTCAGTGACTATCTCTCTGACTCTCTCTCTCTGTTACTATCTCTCTGTCTCTCTCTGTTACCATCTCTCTGACTCTCTCTCTCTGTTACTATCTATCTGACTCTCTCTCTCTGTTACTATCTCTCCGTCCCTCTCTATGTTACTATCTCTCTGACTCTCTCTCTCTGTTAGTATCTCTCTGACTCTCTCTCTGTTACTATCTCTCTGACTCTCTGTCTGTTACTATCTCTCTGACTCTCTCTCTCTCTGTTACTATCTCTCTGACTCTCTCTCTGTTACTATCTCTCTGACTCTCTCTCTGTTACTATCTCTCTGACTCTCTCTCTCTCTGTTACTATCTATCTGACTCTCTCTCTTTGTTACTATCTCTCTGTCTCTCTCTCTGTTACTATCTCTCTGACTCTCTCTCTGTTACTATCTCTCTGACTCTCTCTCTGTTACTATCTCTCTGACTCTCTCTGTTACTATCTCTCTGTCTCTCTCTGTTACTATCTCTCTGTCTCTCTCTCTGTTACTATCTCTCTGACTCTCTCTGTTACTATCTCTCTGACTCTCTCTCTCTCTGTTACTATCTCTCTGACTCTCTCTCTGTTACTATCTCACTGACTCTCTCTCTGTTACTAACTCTCTGACTCTCTCTCTCTGTTACTATCTCTCTGACTCTCTCTCTCTGTTACTATCTCTCTGACTCTCTATGTTACTATCTCTCTGACTCTCTCTCTCTCTCTGTTACTATCTCTCTGACTCTCTCTCTCTCTGTTACTATCTATCTGACTCTCTCTCTCTGTTACTATCTCTCTGTCTCTCTCTCTGTTACTGTCTCTCTGACTCTCTCTCTCTGTTACTATCTCTCTGACTCTCTCTGTTACTATCTCTCTGTCTCTCTCTGTTACTATCTCTCTGACTCTCTCTGTTACTATCTCTCTGTCTCTCTCTCTCTCTGTTACTATCTCTCTGACTCTCTGTTACTATCTCTCTGACTCTCTCTCTCTCTGTTACTATCTCACTGACTCTCTCTCTGTTACTATCTCTCTGACTCTCCCTGTCTCTCTCTGTTACTATCTCTCTGACGCTCTCTCTGTTACTATCTCTCTGTCTCTCTCTCTGTGACTATCTCTGACTCTCTCTCTCTGTTACTATCTCTCTGACTGTCTCTCTCTGTTACTATCTCTCTGACTGTCTCTCTCTGTTACCATCTCTCTGACTCTCTCTCTCTGTTACTATCTATCTGACTCTCTCTCTCTGTTACTATCTCTCTGTCTCTCTCTATGTTACTATCTCTCTGACTCTCTCTCTCTGTTAGTATCTCTCTGACTCTCTCTCTGTTACTATCTCTCTGACTCTCTCTCTCTCTGTTACTATGTATCTGAGTCTCTCTCTCTGTTACTATCTCTCTGTCTCTCTCTCTGTTACTATCTCTCTGACTCTCTCTCTCTGTTACTATCTCTCTGACTCTCTCTCTGTTACTATCTCTATGTCTCTCTGTTACTATCTCTCTGACTCTCTCTGTTACTATCTCTCTGTCTCTCTCTGTTACTATCTCTCTGTCTCTCTCTCTCTGTTACTATCTCTCTGTCTCTCTCTGTTACTATCTCTCTGACTCTCTCTCTCTGTTACTATCTCTCTGTCTCTCTCTCTCTGTTACTATCTCTCTGACTCTCTCTGTTACTATCTCTCTGACTCTCTCTCTCTGTTACTATCTCACTGACACTCTCTCTCTGTTACTATCTCTCTGACTCTCCCTGTCTCTCTCTGTTACTATCTCTCTGAAGCTCTCTCTGTTACTATCTCTCTGTCTCTCTCTCTGTGACTATCTCTCTGACTCTCTCTCTCTGTTACTATCTCTCTGACTGTCTCTCTCTGTTACCATCTCTCTGACTCTCTCTCTCTGTTACTATCTCTCTGACTCTCTATCTGTGTTACTATCTCTCTGACTCTCTCTCTCTGTTAGTATCTCTCTGACTCTCTCTCTGTTACTATCTCTCTGACTCTCTCTCTCTCTGTTACTATCTATCTGACTCTCTCTCTTTGTTACTATCTCTCTGTCTCTCTCTCTGTTACTATCTCTCTGACTCTCTCTCTGTTACTATCTCTCTGACTCTCTCTCTGTTACTATCTCTATGTCTCTCTCTGTTACTATCTCTCTGACTCTCTCTGTTACTATCTCTCTGTCTCTCTCTGTTACTATCTCTCTGTCTCTCTCTCTGTTACTATCTCTCTGACTCTCTCTGTTACTATCTCTCTGACTCTCTCTCTGTCTGTTACTATCTCTCTGACTCTCTCTCTTTTACTATCTCACTGACTCTCTCTCTGTTACTATCTCTCTGACTCTCTCTCTGTTACTATCTCTCTGACTCTCCCTGTCTCTGTCTGTTACTATCTCTCTGACTCTCTCTCTCTGTTACTATCTCTCTGTCTCTCTCTCTGTGACTATCTCTCTGACTCTCTCTCTCTGTTACTATCTCTCTGACTGTCTCTCTCTGTTACTATCTCTCTGACTGTCTCTCTCTGTTACTATCTTTCTGACTGTCTCTCTCTGTTACCATCTCTCTGACTCTCTCTCTCTGTTACATTCTCTCTGACTCTCTATCTGTGTTACTATCTCTCTGTCTCTCTCTCTGTTACTATCTCTCTGACTCTCTCTCTGTTACTATCTCTGTGACTCTCTCTCTGTTACTATCTCTCTGACTCTCTCTCTCTGTTACTATCTCTCTGACACTCTCTCTGTTACTATCTCTCTGACTCTCTCTGTTACTATCTCTCTGACTCTATCTCTCTGTTACTATCTCTGTTACTATATCTGACTCTCTCTCACTCTTACTATCTCTCTGACTCACTCTCTCTGTAACTATCTCTCTGACTCTCTCTCTGTTACTAACTCTCTGACTCTCTCTCTCTGTTACTATCTCTCTGACTCTCTCTCTCTCTCTGTTACTATCTATGTGACTCTCTCTCTCTGTTACTATCTCTTTGTCTGTCTCTATGTTACTATCTCTCTGACTCTCTCTCTGTTACTATCTCTCTGACTCTCTCTCTCTGTTACTGTCTCTCTGACTCGCTCTCTCTCTGTTACTATCTCTCTGACTCTCTCTCTCTCTGTTACTATCTATGTGACTCTCTCTCTCTGTTACTATCTCTTTGTCTGTCTCTATGTTACTATCTCTCTGACTCTCTCTCTCTGTTACTATCTCTCTGACTCTCTCTCTCTGTTACTATCTCTCTGACTCTCTCTCTGTTACTATCTCTATGTCTCTCTGTTACTATCTCTCTGACTCTCTCTGTTACTATCTCTCTGTCTCTCTCTGTTACTATCTCTCTGTCTCTCTCTCTCTGTTACTATCTCTCTGTCTCTCTCTGTTACTATCTCTCTGACTCTCTCTCTCTGTTACTATCTCTCTGTCTCTCTCTCTCTGTTACTATCTCTCTGACTCTCTCTGTTACTATCTCTCTGACTCTCTCTCTCTCTGTTACTATCTCACTGACTCTCTCTCTGTTACTATCTCTCTGACTCTCCCTGTCTCTCTCTGTTACTATCTCTCTGACGCTCTCTCTGTTACTATCTCTCTGACTCTCTCTCTCTCTGTTACTATCTCACTGACTCTCTCTCTGTTACTATCTCTCTGACTCTCCCTGTCTCTCTCTGTTACTATCTCTCTGACTCTCTCTCTCAGTGACTATCTCTCTGACTCTCTCTCTCTGTTACTATCTCTCTGTCTCTCTCTGTTACCATCTCTCTGACTCTCTCTCTCTGTTACTATCTATCTGACTCTCTCTCTCTGTTACTATCTCTCCGTCCCTCTCTATGTTACTATCTCTCTGACTCTCTCTCTCTGTTACTATCTCTCTGACTCTCTGTCTGTTACTATCTCTCTGACTCTCTCTCTCTCTGTTACTATCTCTCTGACTCTCTCTCTGTTACTATCTCTCTGACTCTCTCTCTGTTACTATCTCTCTGACTCTCTCTCTCTCTGTTACTATCTATCTGACTCTCTCTCTTTGTTACTATCTCTCTGTCTCTCTCTCTGTTACTATCTCTCTGACTCTCTCTCTGTTACTATCTCTCTGACTCTCTCTCTGTTACTATCTCTCTGACTCTCTCTGTTACTATCTCTCTGACTCTCTCTCTCTCTGTTACTATCTCTATGTCTCTCTCTGTTACTATCTCTCTGACTCTCTCTGTTACTATCTCTCTGTCTCTCTCTGTTACTATCTCTCTGTCTCTCTCTCTGTTACTATCTCTCTGACTCTCTCTGTTACTATCTCTCTGACTCTCTCTCTCTCTGTTACTATCTCTCTGACTCTCTCTCTGTTACTATCTCACTGACTCTCTCTCTGTTACTATCTCTCTGACTCTCTCTCTGTTACTATCTCTCTGACTCTCCCTGTCTCTCGCTGTTACTATCTCTCTGACTCTCTCTCTCTGTTACTATCTCTCTGTCTCTCTCTCTGTTACTATCTCTCTGACTGTCTCTCTCTGTTACTATCTCTCTGACTCTCTCTCTCTCTGTTACTATCTCTATGTCTCTCTCTGTTACTATCTCTCTGACTCTCTCTGTTACTATCTCTCTGTCTCTCTCTGTTACTATCTCTCTGTCTCTCTCTCTGTTACTATCTCTCTGACTCTCTCTGTTACTATCTCTCTGACTCTCTCTCTCTCTGTTACTATCTCTCTGACTCTCTCTCTGTGACTATCTCTCTGACTCTCTCTCTCTGTTACTATCTCTCTGACTGTCTCTCTCTGTTACTATCTCTCTGACTGTCTCTCTCTGTTACTATCTTTCTGACTGTCTCTCTCTGTTACCATCTCTCTGACTCTCTCTCTCTGTTACTATCTCTCTGACTCTCTATCTGTGTTACTATCTCTCTGTCTCTCTCTCTGTTACTATCTCTCTGACTCTCTCTCTGTTACTATCTCTGTGACTCTCTCTCTGTTACTATCTCTCTGACTCTCTCTCTCTGTTACTATCTCTCTGACACTCTCTCTGTTACTATCTCTCTGACTCTCTCTGTTACTATCTCTCTGACTCTATCTCTCTGTTACTATCTCTGTTACTATATCTGACTCTCTCTCACTCTTACTATCTCTCTGACTCACTCTCTCTGTTACTATCTCTCTGACTCTCTCTCTGTTACTAACTCTCTGACTCTCTCTCTCTGTTACTATCTCTCTGACTCTCTCTCTCTGTTACTATCTCTCTGACTCTCTATGTTACTATCTCTCTGACTCTCTCTCTCTCTCTGTTACTATCTCTCTGACTCTCTCTCTCTCTGTTACTATCTATCTGACTCTCTCTCTCTGTTACTATCTCTCTGTCTCTCTCTCTGTTACTGTCTCTCTGACTCTCTCTCTCTGTTACTATCTCTCTGACTCTCTCTGTTACTATCTCTCTGTCTCTCTCTGTTACTATCTCTCTGACTCTCTCTGTTACTATCTCTCTGTCTCTCTCTCTCTCTGTTACTATCTCTCTGACTCTCTGTTACTATCTCTCTGACTCTCTCTCTCTCTGTTACTATCTCACTGACTCTCTCTCTGTTACTATCTCTCTGACTCTCCCTGTCTCTCTCTGTTACTATCTCTCTGACGCTCTCTCTGTTACTATCTCTCTGTCTCTCTCTCTGTGACTATCTCTGACTCTCTCTCTCTGTTACTATCTCTCTGACTGTCTCTCTCTGTTACTATCTCTCTGACTGTCTCTCTCTGTTACCATCTCTCTGACTCTCTCTCTCTGTTACTATCTATCTGACTCTCTCTCTCTGTTACTATCTCTCTGTCTCTCTCTATGTTACTATCTCTCTGACTCTCTCTCTCTGTTAGTATCTCTCTGACTCTCTCTCTGTTACTATCTCTCTGACTCTCTCTCTCTCTGTTACTATCTATCTGACTCTCTCTCTCTGTTACTATCTCTCTGTCTCTCTCTCTGTTACTATCTCTCTGACTCTCTCTCTCTGTTACTATCTCTCTGACTCTCTCTCTGTTACTATCTCTATGTCTCTCTGTTACTATCTCTCTGACTCTCTCTGTTACTATCTCTCTGTCTCTCTCTGTTACTATCTCTCTGTCTCTCTCTCTCTGTTACTATCTCTCTGTCTCTCTCTGTTACTATCTCTCTGACTCTCTCTCTCTGTGACTATCTCTCTGTCTCTCTCTCTCTGTTACTATCTCTCTGACTCTCTCTGTTACTATCTCTCTGACTCTCTCTCTCTGTTACTATCTCACTGACACTCTCTCTCTGTTACTATCTCTCTGACTCTCCCTGTCTCTCTCTGTTACTATCTCTCTGACGCTCTCTCTGTTACTATCTCTCTGTCTCTCTCTCTGTGACTATCTCTCTGACTCTCTCTCTCTGTTACTATCTCTCTGACTGTCTCTCTCTGTTACCATCTCTCTGACTCTCTCTCTCTGTTACTATCTATCTGACTCTCTCTCTCTGTTAGTATCTCTCTGACTCTCTCTCTGTTACTATCTCTCTGACTCTCTCTCTCTCTGTTACTATCTATCTGACTCTCTCTCTTTGTTATTATCTCTCTGTCTCACTCTCTGTTACTATCTCTCTGACTCTCTCTCTGTAGCTATCTCTCTGACTCTCTCTCTGTTACTATCTCTATGTCTCTCTCTGTTACTATCTCTCTGTCTCTCTCTGTTACTATCTCTCTGACTCTCTCTCTGTTACTATCTCTCTGACTCTCTCTGTTACTATCTCTCTGACTCTCTCTCTCTGTTACTATCTCTCTGACTCTCTCTCTGTTACTATCTCACTGACTCTCTCTCTGTTACTATCTCTCTGACTCTCTCTCTCTGTTACTATCTCTCTGTCTCTCTCTCTGTGACTATCTCTCTGACTCTCTCTCTCTGTTACTATCTCTCTGACTGTCTCTCTCTGTTACTATCTCTCTGACTGTCTCTCTCTGTTACTATCTTTCTGACTGTCTCTCTCTGTTAGTATCTCTCTGACTCTCTCTCTGTTACTATCTCTCTGACTCTCTCTCTCTCTGTTACTATCTATCTGACTCTCTCTCTTTGTTACTATCTCTCTGTCTCTCTCTCTGTTACTATCTCTCTGACTCTCTCTCTGTTACTATCTCTCTGACTCTCTCTCTGTTACTATCTCTATGTCTCTCTCTGTTACTATCTCTCTGACTCTCTCTGTTACTATCTCTCTGTCTCTCTCTGTTACTATCTCTCTGTCTCTCTCTCTGTTACTATCTCTCTGACTCTATCTGTTACGATCTCTCTGACTCTCTCTCTGTCTGTTACTATCTCTCTGACTCTCTCTCTTTTACTATCTCACTGACTCTCTCTCTGTTACTATCTCTCTGACTCTCTCTCTGTTACTATCTCTCTGACTCTCCCTGTCTCTGTCTGTTACTATCTCTCTGACTCTCTCTCTCTGTTACTATCTCTCTGTCTCTCTCTCTGTGACTATCTCTCTGACTCTCTCTCTCTGTTACTATCTCTCTGACTGTCTCTCTCTGTTACTATCTCTCTGACTGTCTCTCTCTGTTACTATCTCTCTGACTCTCTCTGTTACTATCTCTCTGACTCTATCTCTCTGTTACTATCTCTGTTACTATATCTGACTCTCTCTCACTCTTACTATCTCTCTGACTCACTCTCTCTGTAACTATCTCTCTGACTCTCTCTCTGTTACTAACTCTCTGACTCTCTCTCTCTGTTACTATCTCTCTGACTCTCTCTCTCTGTTACTATCTCTCTGACTCTCTATGTTACTATCTCTCTGACTCTCTCTCTCTCTCTGTTACTATCTATGTGACTCTCTCTCTCTGTTACTATCTCTTTGTCTGTCTCTATGTTACTATCTCTCTGACTCTCTCTCTGTTACTATCTCTCTGACTCTCTCTCTCTGTTACTGTCTCTCTGACTCGCTCTCTCTCTGTTACTATCTCTCTGACTCTCTCTCTCTCTGTTACTATCTATGTGACTCTCTCTCTCTGTTACTATCTCTTTGTCTGTCTCTATGTTACTATCTCTCTGACTCTCTCTCTATGTTACTATCTCTCTGACTCTCTCTCTCTATGTTACTATCTCTCTGACTCTCTCTCTCTCTGTTACTATCTCTCTGACTCTCTCTCTCTCTGTTACTATCTATGTGACTCTCTCTCTCTGTTACTATCTCTTTGTCTGTCTCTATGTTACTATCTCTCTGACTCTCTCTCTGTTACTATCTCTCTGACTCTCTCTCTCTGTTACTGTCTCTCTGACTCGCTCTCTCTCTGTTACTATCTCTCTGACTCTCTCTCTATGTTACTATCTCTCTGACTCTCTCTCTCTATGTTACTATCTCTCTGACTCTCTCTCTCTCTGTTACTATCTCTCTGACTCTCTCTCTCTCTGTTACTATCTATGTGACTCTCTCTCTCTGTTACTATCTCTTTGTCTGTCTCTATGTTACTATCTCTCTGACTCTCTCTCTGTTACTATCTCTCTGACTCTCTCTCTCTGTTACTGTCTCTCTGACTCGCTCTCTCTCTGTTACTATCTCTCTGACTCTCTCACTCTTACTATCTCTCTGACTCTCTCTCTGTTACTATCTCTCTGACTCTGTCTCTCTCTGTTACTATCTCTCTGACTCTCTCTCTCTGTTACTATCTCTCTGTCTCTCTCTATGTTACTATCTCTCTGACTCTCTCTCTCTCTGTTACTATCTATCTGACTCTCTCTCTCTGTTACTATCTCTCTGTCTCTCTCTATGTTACTATCTCTCTGTCTCTCTCTCTGTTACTATCTCTCTGACTCTCTCTCTCTGTTACTATCCCTCTGACTCTCTCTCTCTGTTACTATCTCTCTGTCTCTCTCTCTGTTACTATATCTCGACTCTCTCTGTTACTATCTCTCTGTTACTATCTCTCTGACTCTCTCTCTCTCTGTTACTATCTCTCTGACTCTCTCTCTCTGTTACTATCTCTCTGACTCTCCCTCTGTTACTATCTCTCTGACACTCTCTGTTACTATCTCTCTGTCTCTCTCCCTGTTACTATCTCTCTGACTCTCTCTCTCTGTTACTATCTCTCTGACTCTTTCTCTCTCTGTTACTATCTCTCTGACTCTCTCTCTGTTACTATCTCTCTGACTCTCTCTCTCTCTGTTACTATCTCTCTGACTCTCTCTCTGTTACTATCTCTCTGACTCTCTCTCTCTGTTACTATCTCTCGGACTCTCTCTCTGTTACTATCTCTCTGACTCTCTCTCTCTGTTACTATCTCTGACTCTCTCTCTCTGTTACTATCTCTCTGACTCTCTCTCTCTCTCTGTTACTATCTATCTGACACTCTCTGTTACTATCTATCTGACTCTCTCACTCTGTTACTATCTCTCTGACTCACTCTCTGTTACTATCTCTCTGACTCTCTCTCTCTCTGTTACTATCTCTCTGACTCTCTCTCTCTGTTACTATCTCTCTGTCTCTCTCTCTCTGTTACTATCTCTCTGACTCTCTCTGTTACTATCTCTCTGTCTCTCTCTGTTACTATCTCTCTGACTCTCTCTCTCTCTGTTACTATCTCTCTGACTCTCTCTCTGTTACTATCTCTCTGGCTCTCTCTCTGTTACTATCTCTCTGACTCTCTCTCTCTCTCTGTTACTATCTCTCTGACTCTCTCTCTGTTACTATCTCTCTGACTCTCTCTCTCTGTTACTATCTCTCGGACTCTCTCTCTGTTACTATCTCTCTGACTCTCTCTCTCTGTTACTATCTCTCTGACTCTCTCTCTGTTACTATCTCTCTGACTCTCTCTCTCTGTTACTATCTCTGACTCTCTCTCTCTCTGTTACTATCTCTCTGACTCTCTCTCTGTTACTATCTCTCTGACTCTCTCTCTCTGTTACTATCTCTCGGACTCTCTGTTACTATCTCTCTGACTCTCTCTCTCTGTTACTATCTCTCTGACTCTCTCTATGTTACTATCTCTCTGACTCTCTCTCTCTGTTACTATCTCTGACTCTCTCTCTGTTGCTATCTCTCTGACTCTCTCTGTTACTACCTCTCTCACTCTCTATCTCTGTGTTACTATCTATCTGACTCTCTCTCTCTGTTACTATCTCTCTGTCTCTCTATATGTTACTATCTCTCTGACTCTCTCTCTGTTACTATATCTCTGACTCTCTCTCTGTTACTATCTATCTGACTCTCTCACTCTGTTACTATCTCTCTGACTCTCTCTCTGTTACTATCTCTCTGACGCTCTCTCTCTCTGTTACTATCTATCTGACTCTCTCTCTCTGTTACTATCTCTCTGTCTCTCTCTATGTTACTATCTCTCTGACTCTCTCTCTCTGTTACTATCTATCTGACTCTCTCTCTCTGTTACTATCTCTCTGTCTCTCTCTATGTTACTATCTCTCTGACTCTCTCTCTCTCTCTGTTACTATCTCTCTGTCTCTCTCTCTGTTACTATCTCTCTGACTCTCTCTCTCTCTGTTACTATCTATCTGACTCTCTCTCTGTTACTATCTCTCTGACTCTCTCTCTGTTACTATCTCTCTGTCTCTCTCTGTTACTATCTCTCTGACTCTCTCTGTTACTATCTCTCTGACTCTCTCTCTCTGTTACTATCTCTCTGTCTCTCTCTCTCTGTTACTATCTCTCTGACTCGCTCTCTGTTACTATCTCTCTGTCACTCTCTCTGTTACCATCTCTCTGACTCTCTCTCTCTGTTACTATCTCTCTGACTCTCTCTCTCTGTTACTATCTCTCTGACTCTCTCTTTTACTATCTCTCTGACACTCTCTCTCTGTTACTATCTCTCTGACTCTCTGTCTCTCTCTCTGTTACTATCTCTCTGACTCTCTCTCTGTTACTATCTCTCTGACTCTCTCTCTCTCTGTTA
The DNA here is from genome assembly GCF_037043375.1 of Chiloscyllium plagiosum. Classification (NCBI taxonomy): domain Eukaryota; kingdom Metazoa; phylum Chordata; class Chondrichthyes; order Orectolobiformes; family Hemiscylliidae; genus Chiloscyllium; species Chiloscyllium plagiosum. The sequence goes on along the minus strand of NW_028270371.1, from coordinate 94,102 downwards.
CTATCTCTCTGTCTCTCTCTCTCTCTCTGTTAGTATCTCTCTGTCTCTCTCTCTGTTACTATCTCTCTGACTCTCTCTCTCTCTGTTACTATCTCTCTGACTCTCTCTCTGTTACTATCTCCCTGACTCTCTCTCTGTTACGATCTATCTGACTCTCTCTCTCTGTTACTATCTCTCTGACTCTCTCTCTGTTACTATCTCTCTGACTCTCTCTCTCTCTGTTACTATCTCTCTGACTCTCCCTCTGTTACTATCTCTCTGACACTCTCTGTTACAATCTCTCTGTCTCTCTCCCTGTTACTATCTCTCTGACTCTCTCTCTATGTTACTATCTCTCTGACTCTCTCTCTCTGTTACTATCTCTCTGACTCTCTCTCTGTTACTATCTCTCTGACTCTCTCTCTCTCTGTTACTATCTCTCTGACTCTCTCTCTGTTACTATCTCTCTGACTCTCTCTCTCTGTTACTATCTCTCGGACTCTCTCTCTGTTACTATCTCTCTGACTCTCTCTCTCTGTTACTATCTCTGACTCTCTCTCTCTGTTACTATCTCTCTGACTCTCTCTCTCTCTCTGTTACTATCTATCTGACACTCTCTGTTACTATCTAACTGACTCTCTCACTCTGTTACTATCTCTCTGACTCACTCTCTGTTACTATCTCTCTGACTCTCTCTCTCTCTGTTACTATCTCTCTGACTCTCTCTCTCTGTTACTATCTCTCTGTCTCTCTCTCTCTCTTACTATCTCTCTGACTCTCTCTGTTACTATCTCTCTGTCTCTCTCTGTTACTATCTCTCTGACTCTCTCTCTCTCTGTTACTATCTCTCTGACTCTCTCTCTGTTACTATCTCTCTGACTCTCTCTCTGTTACTATCTCTCTGACTCTCTCTCTCTCTGTTACTATCTCTCTGACTCTCTCTCTGTTACTATCTCTCTAACTCTCTCTGTTACTATCTCTCGGACTCTCTCTCTGTTACTATCTCTCTGACTCTCTCTCTCTGTTACTATCTCTCTGACTCTCTCTCTGTTACTATCTCTCTGACTCTCTCTCTCTGTTACTATCTCTGACTCTCTCTCTCTCTCTGTTACTATCTCTCTGACTCTCTCTCTGTTACTATCTCTCTGACTCTCTCTCTCTGTTACTATCTCTCGGACTCTCTCTCTGTTACTATCTCTCTGACTCTCTCTCTCTGTTACTATCTCTCTGACTCTCTCTCTGTTACTATCTCTCTGACTCTCTCTCTCTGTTACTATCTCTGACTCTCTCTCTCTGTTGCTATCTCTCTGACTCTCTCTGTTACTACCTCTCTGACTCTCTATCTCTGTGTTACTATCTTTCTGACTCTCTCTCTGTTACTATCTCTCTGGCTCTCTATATGTTACTAGCTCTCTGACTCTCTCTCTGTTACTATATCTCTGACTCTCTCTCTGTTACTATCTATCTGACTCTCTCACTCTGTTACTATCTCTCTGACTCTCTCTCTGTTACTATCTCTCTGACTCTCTCTCTCTCTGTTACTATCTATCTGACTCTCTCTCTCTGTTACTATCTCTCTGTCTCACTCTATGTTACTATCTCTCTGACTCTCTCTCTCTCTGTTACTATCTATCTGACTCTCTCTCTCTGTTACTATCTCTCTGTCTCTCTCTATGTTACTATCTCTCTGACTCTCTCTCTCTCTCTGTTACTATCTCTCTGTCTCTCTCTCTGTTACTATCTCTCTGACTCTCTCTCTCTCTGTTACTATCTATCTGACTCTCTCTGTTACTATCTCTCTGACTCTCTCTCTCTGTTACTATCTCTCTGACTCTCTCTCTCTCTGTTACTATCTCTCTGACTCTCTCTCTGTTACTATCTCTCTGTCTCTCTCTCTGTTACTATCTCTCTGACTCTCTCTCTCTGTTACTATCTCTCTGTCTCTCTCTCTGTTACTATCTCTCTGACTCTCTCTCTGTTACTATCTCTCTTTCTCTCTCTCTGTTACCATCTCTCTGACTCTCTCTCTCTGTTACTATCTCTCTGACTCTCTCTCTCTGTTACTATCTCTCTGACTCTCTCTCTGTTACTATCTCTCTGTCTCTCTCTCTGTTACTATCTCTCTGACTCTCTCTCTCTCTGTTACTATCTCTCTGACTCTCTCTCTCTGTTACTATCTCTCTGACTCTCTCTCTGTTACTATCTCTCTGTCTCTCTCTCTGTTACTATCTCTCTGACTCTCTCTCTCTCTGTTACTATCTCTCTGACTCTCTCTGTTACTATCTCTCTGACTCTCTGTCTCTCTCTCTGTTACTATCTCTCAGACTCTCTCTCTGTTACTATCTCTCTGACTCTCTCTCTCTCTGTTACTATCTCTCTGTCTCTCTCTCTCTCTGTTACTATCTCTCTGTCTCTCTCTCTGTTACTATCTCTCTGACTCTCTCTCTCTCTGTTACTATCTCCCTGACTCTCTCTCTGTTACTATCTATCTGACTCTCTCTCTCTGTTACTATCTCTCTGACTCTCTCTCTGTTACTATCTCTCTGACTCTCTCTCTGTTACTATCTCTCTGACTCTCTCTCTCTGTTACTATCTCTCTGACTCTCTCTCTGTTACTATCTCTCTGACTCTCTCTCTGTTACTATCTCTCTGACTCTCTCTCTCTGTTACTATCTCTCTGACTCTCTGTTACTATCTCTCTGACTCTCTCTCTCTGTTACTATCTCTTTGACTCTCTCTCTGTTACTATCTCTCTGACTCTCTCTCTGTTACTATCTCCCTGACTCTCTCTCTGTTACTATCTATCTGACTCTCTCTCTCTGTTACTATCTCTCTGACTCTCTCTCTGTTACTATCTCTCTGACTCTCTCTCTGTTACTATCTCTCTGACTCTCTCTCTCTGTTACTATCTCTCTGACTCTCTCTCTGTTACTATCTCTCTGACTCTCTCTCTGTTACTATCTCTCTGACTCTCTCTCTCTGTTACTATCTCTCTGACTCTCTCTCTGTTACTATCTCTCTGACTCTCTCTCTGTTACTATCTCTCTGACTCTCTCTCTCTGTTACTATCTATCTGACTCTCTCTCTCTGTTACTATCTCTCTGTCTCTCTCTATGTTACTATCTCTCTGACTCTCTCTCTCTCTCTGTTACTATCTCTCTGTCTCTCTCTCTGTTACTATCTCTCTGACTCTCTCTCTCTCTGTTACTATCTATCTGACTCTCTCTCTGTTACTATCTCTCTGACTCTCTCTCTGTTACTATCTCTCTGACTCTCTCTCTGTTACTATCTCTCTGTCTCTCTCTGTTACTATCTCTCTGACTCTCTCTGTTACTATCTCTCTGACTCTCTCTCTCTGTTACTATCTCTCTGTCTCTCTCTCTCTGTTACTATCTCTCTGACTCGCTCTCTGTTACTATCTCTCTGTCACTCTCTCTGTTACCATCTCTCTGACTCTCTCTCTCTGTTACTATCTCTCTGACTCTCTCTCTCTGTTACTATCTCTCTGACTCTCTCTTTTACTATCTCTCTGACACTCTCTCTCTGTTACTATCTCTCTGACTCTCTGTCTCTCTCTCTGTTACTATCTCTCTGACTCTCTCTCTGTTACTATCTCTCTGACTCTCTCTCTCTCTGTTACTATCTCTCTGTCTCTCTCTCTCTCTCTGTTAGTATCTCTCTGTCTCTCTCTCTGTTACTATCTCTCTGACTCTCTCTCTCTCTGTTACTATCTCTCTGACTCTCTCTCTGTTACTATCTCCCTGACTCTCTCTCTGTTACGATCTATCTGACTCTCTCTCTCTGTTACTATCTCTCTGACTCTCTCTCTGTTACTATCTCTCTGACTCTCTCTCTCTCTGTTACTATCTCTCTGACTCTCTCTCTCTGTTACTATCTCTCTGACTCTCCCTCTGTTACTATCTCTCTGACACTCTCTGTTACTATCTCTCTGTCTCTCTCCCTGTTACTATCTCTCTGACTCTCTCTCTATGTTACTATCTCTCTGACTCTCTCTCTCTGTTACTATCTCTCTGACTCTCTCTCTGTTACTATCTCTCTGACTCTCTCTCTCTCTGTTACTATCTCTCTGACTCTCTCTCTGTTACTATCTCTCTGACTCTCTCTCTCTGTTACTATCTCTCGGACTCTCTCTCTGTTACTATCTCTCTGACTCTCTCTCTCTGTTACTATCTCTGACTCTCTCTCTCTGTTACTATCTCTCTGACTCTCTCTCTCTCTCTGTTACTATCTATCTGACACTCTCTGTTACTATCTAACTGACTCTCTCACTCTGTTACTATCTCTCTGACTCACTCTCTGTTACTATCTCTCTGACTCTCTCTCTCTCTGTTACTATCTCTCTGACTCTCTCTCTCTGTTACTATCTCTCTGTCTCTCTCTCTCTCTTACTATCTCTCTGACTCTCTCTGTTACTATCTCTCTGTCTCTCTCTGTTACTATCTCTCTGACTCTCTCTCTCTCTGTTACTATCTCTCTGACTCTCTCTCTGTTACTATCTCTCTGACTCTCTCTCTGTTACTATCTCTCTGACTCTCTCTCTCTCTGTTACTATCTCTCTGACTCTCTCTCTGTTACTATCTCTCTAACTCTCTCTGTTACTATCTCTCGGACTCTCTCTCTGTTACTATCTCTCTGACTCTCTCTCTCTGTTACTATCTCTCTGACTCTCTCTCTGTTACTATCTCTCTGACTCTCTCTCTCTGTTACTATCTCTGACTCTCTCTCTCTCTCTGTTACTATCTCTCTGACTCTCTCTCTGTTACTATCTCTCTGACTCTCTCTCTCTGTTACTATCTCTCGGACTCTCTCTCTGTTACTATCTCTCTGACTCTCTCTCTCTGTTACTATCTCTCTGACTCTCTCTCTGTTACTATCTCTCTGACTCTCTCTCTCTCTGTTACTATCTCTGACTCTCTCTCTCTGTTGCTATCTATCTGACTCTCTCTGTTACTACCTCTCTGACTCTCTATCTCTGTGTTACTATCTTTCTGACTCTCTCTCTGTTACTATCTCTCTGGCTCTCTATATGTTACTAGCTCTCTGACTCTCTCTCTGTTACTATATCTCTGACTCTCTCTCTGTTACTATCTATCTGACTCTCTCACTCTGTTACTATCTCTCTGACTCTCTCTCTGTTACTATCTCTCTGACTCTCTCTCTCTCTGTTACTATCTATCTGACTCTCTCTCTCTGTTACTATCTCTCTGTCTCACTCTATGTTACTATCTCTCTGACTCTCTCTCTCTCTGTTACTATCTATCTGACTCTCTCTCTCTGTTACTATCTCTCTGTCTCTCTCTATGTTACTATCTCTCTGACTCTCTCTCTCTCTCTGTTACTATCTCTCTGTCTCTCTCTCTGTTACTATCTCTCTGACTCTCTCTCTCTCTGTTACTATCTATCTGACTCTCTCTGTTACTATCTCTCTGACTCTCTCTCTCTGTTACTATCTCTCTGACTCTCTCTCTCTCTCTGTTACTATCTCTCTGACTCTCTCTCTGTTACTATCTCTCTGTCTCTCTCTCTGTTACTATCTCTCTGACTCTCTCTCTCTGTTACTATCTCTCTGTCTCTCTCTCTGTTACTATCTCTCTGACTCTCTCTCTGTTACTATCTCTCTTTCTCTCTCTCTGTTACCATCTCTCTGACTCTCTCTCTCTGTTACTATCTCTCTGACTCTCTCTCTCTGTTACTATCTCTCTGACTCTCTCTCTGTTACTATCTCTCTGTCTCTCTCTCTGTTACTATCTCTCTGACTCTCTCTCTCTCTGTTACTATCTCTCTGACTCTCTCTCTCTGTTACTATCTCTCTGACTCTCTCTCTGTTACTATCTCTCTGTCTCTCTCTCTGTTACTATCTCTCTGACTCTCTCTCTCTCTGTTACTATCTCTCTGACTCTCTCTGTTACTATCTCTCTGACACTCTCTCTCTGTTACTATCTCTCTGACTCTCTGTCTCTCTCTCTGTTACTATCTCTCAGACTCTCTCTCTGTTACTATCTCTCTGACTCTCTCTCTCTCTCTGTTACTATCTCTCTGTCTCTCTCTCTCTCTGTTACTATCTCTCTGTCTCTCTCTCTGTTACTATCTCTCTGACTCTCTCTCTCTCTGTTACTATCTCCCTGACTCTCTCTCTGTTACTATCTATCTGACTCTCTCTCTCTGTTACTATCTCTCTGACTCTCTCTCTGTTACTATCTCTCTGACTCTCTCTCTGTTACTATCTCTCTGACTCTCTCTCTCTGTTACTATCTCTCTGACTCTCTCTCTGTTACTATCTCTCTGACTCTCTCTCTGTTACTATCTCTCTGACTCTCTCTCTCTGTTACTATCTCTCTGACTCTCTGTTACTATCTCTCTGACTCTCTCTCTCTGTTACTATCTCTTTGACTCTCTCTCTGTTACTATCTCTCTGACTCTCTCTCTGTTACTATCTCTCTGACTCTCTCTCTCTGTTACTATCTCTCTGACTCTCTCTCTGTTACTATCTCTCTGACTCTCTCTCTCTGTTACTATCTCTCTGACTCTCTCTCTGTTACTATCTCTCTGACTCTCTCTCTCTGTTACTATCTCTCTGACTCTCTCTCTGTTACTATCTCTCTGACTCTCTCTCTCTCTGTTACTATCTCTCTGACTCTCTCTCTCTTACTATCTCCCTGACTCTCTCTCTGTTACTATCTATCTGACTCTCTCTCTCTGTTACTATCTCTCTGACTCTCTTTCTGTTACTATCTCTCTGACTCTCTCTCTGTTACTATGTCTCTGACTCTCTCTCTCTGTTACTATCTCTCTGACTCTCTCTCTGTTACTATCTCTCTGACTCTCTCTCTGTTACTATCTCTCTGACTCTCTCTCTGTTACTATCTCTCTGACTCTCTCTCTCTGTTACTATCTCTCTGACTCTCTGTCTGGTACTATCTCTCTGACTCTCTCTCTCTGTTACTATCTCTCTGACTCTCTCTCTGTTACTATCTCTCTGACTCTCTCTCTGTTACTATCTCTCTGACTCTCTCTCTCTGTTACTATCTCTCTGACTCTCTATGTTACTATCTCTCTGACTCTCTCTCTCTGTTACTATCTGTCTGACTCTCTCTCTCTGTTACTATCTCTCTGACTCTCTCTCTGTTACTATCTCTCTGACTCTCTCTCTCTGTTACTATCTCTCTGTCTCTCTCTATGTTACTATCTCTCTGACTCTCTCTCTCTCTCTGTTACTATCTCTCTGTCTCTCTCTCTCTGTTACTATCTCTCTGACTCTCTCTCTCTCTGTTACTATCTATCTGACTCTCTCTCTGTTACTATCTCTCTGTCTCTCTCTCTCTGTTACTATCTCTCTGACTCTCTCTCTCTCTGTTACTATCTCTCTGACTCTCTCTCTCTGTTACTATCTCTCTGTCTCTCTCTCTGTTACTATCTCTCTGACTCTCTCTGTTACTATCTCTCAGACTCTCTCTCTCTGTTACTATCTCTGTCTCTCTCTCTGTTACTATCTCTCTGACTCGCTCTCTGTTACTATCTCTCTGTCTCTCTCTCTGTTACCATCTCTCTGACTCTCTCTCTCTGTTACTATCTCTCTGACTCTCTCTCTCTGTTACTATCTCTCTGACTCTCTCTGTTACTATCTCTCTGACACTCTCTCTCTGTTACTATCTCTCTGACTCTCTGTCTCTCTCTCTGTTACTATCTCTCTGTCTCTCTCTGTTACTATCTCTCTGACTCTCTCTCTGTTACTATCTCTCTGACTCTCTCTCTCTCTGTTACTATCTCTCTGTCTCTCTCTGTCTCTCTCTGTTAGTATCTCTCTGTCTCTCTCTCTGTTACTATCTCTCTGAGTCTCTCTCTCTCTGTTACTATCTCTCTGACTCTCTCTCTGTTACTATCTCCCTGACTCTCTCTCTGTTACTATCTATCTGACTCTCTCTCTCTGTTACTATCTCTCTGACTCTCTCTCTGTTACTATCTCTCTGACTCTCTCTCTCTCTGTTACTATCTCTCTGACTCTCTCTCTCTGTTACTATCTCTCTGACTCTCCCGCTGTTACTATCTCTCTGACTCTCTCTCTGTTACTATCTCTCTGACTCTCTCTCTCTCTGTTACTATCTCTCTGACTCTCTCTCTGTCACTATCTCTCTGACTCTCTCTCTCTCTCTGTTACTATCTCTCTGACTCTCTCTCTGTTACTATCTCTCTGACTCTCTCTCTCTGTTACTATCTCTCGGACTCTCTCTCTGTTACTATCTCTCTGACTCTCTCTCTCTGTTACTATCTCTGACTCTCTCTCTCTCTGTTACTATCTCTCTGACTCTCTCTCTCTCTCTGTTACTATCTATCTGACACTCTCTGTTACTATCTATCTGACTCTCTCACTCTGTTACTATCTCTCTGACTCACTCTCTGTTACTATCTCTCTGACTCTCTCTCTCTCTGTTACTATCTCTCTGACTCTCTCTCTCTGTTACTATCTCTCTGTCTCTCTCTCTCTCTTACTATCTCTCTGACTCTCTCTGTTACTATCTCTCTGTCTCTCTCTGTTACTATCTCTCTGACTCTCTCTCTCTCTGTTACTATCTCTCTGACTCTCTCCCTGTTACTATCTCTCTGACTCTCTCTCTGTTACTATCTCTCTGACTCTCTCTCTCTCTGTTACTATCTCTCTGACTCTCTCTCTGTTACTATCTCTCTGACTCTCTCTCTCTGTTACTATCTCTCGGACTCTCTCTCTGTTACTATCTCTCTGACTCTCTCTCTCTGTTACTATCTCTCTGACTCTCTCTCTGTTACTATCTCTCTGACTCTCTCTCTCTGTTACTATCTCTGACTCTCTCTCTCTCTCTGTTACTATCTCTCTGACTCTCTCTCTGTTACTATCTCTCTGACTCTCTCTCTCTGTTACTATCTCTCGGACTTTCTCTCTGTTACTATCTCTCTGACTCTCTCTCTCTGTTACTATCTCTCTGACTCTCTCTCTGTTATTATCTCTCTGACTCTCTCTCTCTGTTACTATCTCTGACTCTCTCTCTCTGTTGCTATCTCTCTGACTCTCTCTGTTACTACCTCTCTGACTCTCTATCTCTGTGTTACTATCTATCTGACTCTCTCTCTGTTACTATATCTCTGACTCTCTCTCTGTTACTATCTATCTGACTCTCTCACTCTGTTACTATCTCTCTGACTCTCTCTCTGTTACTATCTCTCTGACTCTCTCTCTGTTACTATCTATCTGACTCTCTCTCTCTGTTACTATCTCTCTGTCTCTCTCTATGTTACTATCTCTCTGACTCTCTCTCTCTCTGTTACTATCTATCTGACTCTCTCTCTCTGTTACTATCTCTCTGTCTCTCTCTATGTTACTATCTCTCTGACTCTCTCTCTCTCTCTCTGTTACTATCTCTCTGTCTCTCTCTCTGTTACTATCTCTCTGACTCTCTCTCTCTCTGTTACTATCTATCTGACTCTCTCTCTGTTACTATCTCTCTGACTCTCTCTCTCTGTTACTATCTCTCTGACTCTCTCTCTCTGTTACTATCTCTCTGACTCTCTCTCTGTTACTATCTCTCTGTCTCTCTCTCTGTTACTATCTCTCTGACTCTCTCTCTCTGTTACTATCTCTCTGTCTCTCTCTCTGTTACTATCTCTCTGACTCTCTCTCTGTTACTATCTCTCTGACTCTCTCTCTCTGTTACTATCTCTCTGACTCTCTCTCTGTTACTATCTCTCTGTCTCTCTCTCTGTTACTATCTCTCTGACTCTCTCTCTCTCTGTTACTATCTCTCTGACTCTCTCTCTCTGTTACTATCTCTCTGACTCTCTCTCTGTTACTATCTCTCTGACTCTCTCTCTGTTACTATCTCTCTGTCTCTCTCTCTGTTACTATCTCTCTGACTCTCTCTCTCTCTGTTACTATCTCTCTGACTCTCTCTGTTACTATCTCTCTGACACTCTCTCTCTGTTACTATCTCTCTGACTCTCTGTCTCTCTCTCTGTTACTATCTCTCTGACTCTCTCTCTGTTACTATCTCTCTGACTCTCTCTCTCTCTGTTACTATCTCTCTGACTCTCTCTGTTACTATCTCTCTGACACTCTCTCTCTGTTACTATCTCTCTGACTCTCTGTCTCTCTCTCTGTTACTATCTCTCTGACTCTCTCTCTGTTACTATCTCTCTGACTCTCTCTCTCTCTGTTACTATCTCTCTGACTCTCTCTCTGTTACTATCTCTCTGTCTCTCTCTCTGTTACTATCTCTCTGACTCTCTCTCTCTGTTACTATCTCTCTGTCTCTCTCTCTGTTACTATCTCTCTGACTCTCTCTCTGTTACTATCTCTCTGTCTCTCTCTCTGTTACCATCTCTCTGACTCTCTCTCTCTGTTACTATCTCTCTGACTCTCTCTCTCTGTTACTATCTCTCTGACTCTCTCTCTGTTACTATCTCTCTGTCTCTCTCTCTGTTACTATCTCTCTGACTCTCTCTCTCTCTGTTACTATCTCTCTGACTCTCTCTCTCTGTTACTATCTCTCTGACTCTCTCTCTGTTACTATCTCTCTGACTCTCTCTCTGTTACTATCTCTCTGTCTCTCTCTCTGTTACTATCTCTCTGACTCTCTCTCTCTCTGTTACTATCTCTCTGACTCTCTCTGTTACTATCTCTCTGACACTCTCTCTCTGTTACTATCTCTCTGACTCTCTGTCTCTCTCTCTGTTACTATCTCTCTGACTCTCTCTCTGTTACTATCTCTCTGACTCTCTCTCTCTCTGTTACTATCTCTCTGACTCGCTCTCTCTGTTACTATCTCTCTCTCTCTCTCTCTGTTACTATCTCTCTGTCTCTCTCTCTGTTACTATCTCTCTGACTCTCTCTCTCTCTGTTACTATCTCTCTGACTCTCTCTCTGTTACTATCTCCCTGACTCTCTCTCTGTTACTATCTATCTGACTCTCTCTCTCTGTTACTATCTCTCTGACTCTCTCTCTGTTACTATCTCTCTGACTCTCTCTCTGTTACTATCTCTCTGACTCTCTCTCTCTGTTACTATCTCTCTGACTCTCTCTCTGGTACTATCTCTCTGACTCTCTCTCTCTGTTACTATCTCTCTGACTCTCTGTTACTATCTCTCTGACTCTCTCTCTCTGTTACTATCTCTCTGACTCTCTCTCTGTTACTATCTCTCTGACTCTCTCTCTGTTACTATCTCTCCGACTCTCTCTCTCTGTTACTATCTCTCTGACTCCCTCTCTGTTACTATCTCTCTGACTCTCTCTCTCTGTTACTATCTCTCTGACTCTCTCTCTGTTACTATCTCTCTGACTCTCTCTCTGTTACTATCTCTCTGACTCTCTCTCTCTGTTACTATCTCTCTGACTCTCTCTCTGTTACTATCTCTCTGACTCTCTCTCTCTCTGTTACTATCTCTCTGACTCTCTCTCTCTGTTACTATCTCTCTGACTCTCTCTCTGTTACTATCTCTCTGACTCTCTCTCTCTCTGTTACTATCTCTCTGACTCTCTCTCTCTTACTATCTCCCTGACTCTCTCTCTGTTACTATCTATCTGACTCTCTCTCTCTGTTACTATCTCTCTGACTCTCTCTCTGTTACTATCTCTCTGACTCTCTCTCTGTTACTATCTCTCTGACTCTCTCTCTGTTTCTATCTCTCTGACTCTCTCTCTCTGTTACTATCTCTCTGACTCTCTCTCTGTTACTATCTCTCTGACTCTCTCTCTCTGTTACTATCTCTCTGACTCTCTCTCTGTTACTATCTCTCTGACTCTCTCTCTGTTACTATCTCTCTGACTCTCTCTCTGTTACTATCTCTCTGACTCTCTGTCTGTTACTATCTCTCTGACTCTCTCTCTCTGTTACTATCTCTCTGACTCTCTCTCTGTTACTATCTCTCTGACTCTCTCTCTGTTACTATCTCTCTGACTCTCTCTCTGTTACTATCTCTCTGACTCTCTCTCTCTGTTACTATCTCTCTGACTCTCTATGTTACTATCTCTCTGACTCTCTCTCTCTGTTACTATCTGTCTGACTCTCTCTCTCTGTTACTATCTCTCTGACTCTCTCTCTGTTACTATCTCTCTGACTCTCTCTCTGTTACTATCTCTCTGACTCTCTCTCTCTGTTACTATCTCTCTGACTCTCTCTCTCTGTTACTATCTCTCTGTCTCTCTCTCTCTGTTACTATCTCTCTGACTCTCTCTCTGTTACTATCTCTCTGACTCTCTCTCTGTTACTATCTCTCTGACTCTCTCTCTCTCTGTTACTATCTCTCTGACTCTCTCTCTCTGTTACTATCTCTCTGACTCTCTCTCTGTTACAATCTCTCTGTCTCTGTCTCTGTTACTATCTCTCTGACTCTCTCTCTCTGTTACTATCTCTCTGTCTCTCTCTGTTACTATCTCTCTGACTCTCTCTCTCTCTGTTACTATCTCTCTGACTCTCTCTCTGTTACTATCTCTCTGACTCTCTCTCTCTGTTACTATCTCTCTGACTCTCTCTCTCTGTTACTATCTCTCTGTCTCTCTCTGTTACTATCTCTCTGACTCTCTCTCTCTCTGTTACTATCTCTCTGACTCTCTCTCTGTTACTATCTCTCTGACTCTCTCTCTCTGTTACTATCTCTCTGACTCTCTCTCTCTGTTACTATCTCTCTGACTCTCTCTCTGTTACTATCTCTCTGACTCTCTCTCTCTCTGTTACTATCTCTCTGACTCTCTCTCTCTGTTACTATCTCTCTGACTCTCTCTCTCTGTTACTATCTCTCTGACTCTCTCTCTCTGTTACTATCTCTCTGACTCTCTCTCTCTGTTACTATCTCTGTCTCTCTCTCTCTGTTACTATCTCTTTGTCTCTCTCTCTGTTACTATCTCTCTGACTCTCTCTCTCTGTTACTATCTCTCTGTCTCTCTCTCTGTTACTATCTCTCTGACTCTCTCTCTCTGTTACTATCTCTCTGACTCTCTCTCTCTGTTACTATCTCTCTGACTCTCTCTCTCTGTTACTATCTCTCTGACTCTCTCTCTGTTACTATCTCTCTGTCTCTCTCTCTGTTACTATCTCTCTGACTCTCTCTCTTTCTCTGTTACTATCTCTCTGACTCTCTCTTTCTCTGTTACTATCTCTCTGACTCTCTCTGTTACTATCTCTCTGACTCTCTCTCTCTCTGTTACTATCTCTCTGACTCTCTCTCTCTGTTACTATCTCTCTGACTCTCTCTCTCTGTTACTATCTCTCTGACTCTCTCTCTCTCTGTTACTATCTCTCTGACTCTCTCTCTCTGTTACTATCTCTCTGACTCTCTCTCTCTGTTACTATCTCTCTGACTCTCCCTCTGTTACTATCTCTCTGACTCTCTCTCTCTGTTACTATCTCTCTGACTCTCTCTCTGTTACTATCTCTCTGACTCTCTCTCTCTGTGTTACTATCTCTCTGTCTCTCTCTCTGTTACTATCTCTCTGACTCTCTCTCTCTGTTACTATCTCTCTGACTCTCTCTCTCTCTGTTACTATCTCTCTGACTCTCTCTCTCTGTTACTATCTCTCTGACTCTCTCTCTCTGTGTTACTATCTCTCTGTCTCTCTCTCTGTTACTATCTCTCTGACTCTCTCTCTCTGTTACTATCTCTCTGACTCTCTCTCTCTCTGTTACTATCTCTCTGACTCTCTCTCTGTGTTACTATCTCTCTGTCTCTCTCTCTGTTCCTATCTCTCTGACTCTCTCTCTCTGTTACTATCTCTCTGACTCTCTCTCTCTCTGTTACTATCTCTCTGACTCTCTCTCTCTGTTACTATCTCTCTGACTCTCTCTCTCTGTTACTATCTCTCTGACTCTCTCTCTCTGTTACTATCTCTCTGACTCTCTCTCTCTCTGTTACTATCTCTCTGACTCTCTCTCTCTGTTACTATCTCTCTGACTCTCTCTGTTACTATCTCTCTGACTTTCTCTCTCTGTTACTATCTCTCTGACTCTCTCTCTCTCTGTTACTATCTCTCTGACTCTCTCTCTGTTACTATCTCTCTGACTCTCTCTCTTTCTCTGTTACTATCTCTCTGTCTCTCTCTCTCTGTTACTATCTCTCTGACTCTCTCTCTCTCTCTGTTACTATCTCTCTGACTCTCTCTCTGTTACTATCTCTCTGACTCTCCCTCTCTCTGTTACTATCTCTCTGACTCTCTCTCTCTGTTACTATCTCTCTGACTCTCTCTCTCTGTTACTATCTCTCTGACTCTCTCTCTCTCTGTTACTATCTCTCTGACTCTCTCTCTGTTACTATCTCTCTGACTCTCTCTCTCTGTTACTATCTCTCTGACTCTCTCTCTGTTACTATCTCTCTGACTCTCTCTCTCTCTGTTACTATCTCTCTGACTCTCTCTCTCTGTTACTATCTCTCTGACTCTCTCTCTGTTACTATCTCTCTGACTCTCTCTCTCTGTTACTATCTCTCTGACTCATTCTCTGTTACTATCTCTCTGACTCTCTCTCTCTGTTACTATCTCTCTGACGCTCTCTCTGTTACTATCTCTCTGCCTCTCTCTCTGTGACTATCTCTCTGACTCTCTCTCTCTGTTACTATCTCTCTGACTCTCTCTCTCTGTTACTATCTCACTGACTCTCTCTCTGTTACTATCTCTCTGACTGTCTCTCTCTGTTACCATCTCTCTGACTCTCTCTCTCTGTTACTATCTCTCTGACTCTCTCTCTGTTACCATCTCTCTGACTCTCTCTCTCTGTTACTATCTCTCTGACTCTCTCTCTGTTACCATCTCTCTGACTCTCTCTCTCTGTTACTATCTCTCTGACTCTCTCTCTCTCTGTTACTATCTCTCTGACTCTCTCTCTCTGTTACTATCTCTCTGACTCTCTCTCTGTTACTATCTCTCTGACTCTCTCTCTGTTACTATCTCTCTGACTCTCTCTCTCTCTGTTACTATCTCTCTGACTCTCTCTCTCTCTGTTACTATCTCTCTGACTCTCTCTCTGTTACTATCTCTCTGACTCTCTCTCTCTCTGTTACTATCTCTCTGACTCTCTCTCTGTTACTATCTCTATGTCTCTCTCTGTTACTATCTCTCTGACTCTCTCTGTTACTATCTCTCTGTCTCTCTCTGTTACTATCTCTCTGTCTCTCTCTCTGTTACTATCTCTCTGACTCTCTCTCTCTCTGTTACTATCTCTCTGACTCTCTCTCTGTTACTATCTCACTGACTCTCTCTCTGTTACTATCTCTCTGACTCTCTCTCTGTTACTATCTCTCTGACTCTCCCTGTCTCTCTCTGTTACTATCTCTCTGACTCTCTCTCTCTGTTACTATCTCTCTGACTCTCTCTCTCTCTGTTACTATCTATCTGACTCTCTCTCTCTGTTACTATCTCTCTGTCTCTCTCTCTGTTACTATCTCTCTGTCTCTCTCTCTCTGTTACTATCTATCTGACACTCTCTGTTACTATCTATCTGACTCTCTCACTCTGTTACTATCTCTCTGACTCACTCTCTGTTACTATCTCTCTGACTGTCTCTCTCTGTTACTATCTCTCTGACTGTCTCTCTCTGTTACTATCTCTCTGACTCTCTCTCTGTTACTATCTCTATGTCTCTCTGTTACTATCTCTCTGACTCTCTCTGTTACTATCTCTCTGTCTCTCTCTGTTACTATCTCTCTGTCTCTCTCTCTCTGTTACTATCTCTCTGTCTCTCTCTGTTACTATCTCTCTGACTCTCTCTCTCTGTTACTATCTCTCTGTCTCTCTCTCTCTGTTACTATCTATCTGACTCTCTCTCTGTTACTATCTCTCTGACTCTCTCTGTTACTATCTCTCTGACTCTCCCTGTCTCTCTCTGTTACTATCTCTCTGACGCTCTCTCTGTTACTATCTCTCTGTCTCTCTCTCTGTGACTATCTCTCTGACTCTCTCTCTCTGTTACTATCTCTCTGACTGTCTCTCTCTGTTACCATCTCTCTGACTCTCTCTCTCTGTTACTATCTATCTGACTCTCTCTCTCTGTTACTATCTCTCTGACTCTCTCTCTGTTACTATCTCTCTGACTCTCTCTCTCTGTTAGTATCTCTCTGACTCTCTCTCTGTTACTATCTCTCTGACTCTCTCTCTCTCTGTTACTATCTATCTGACTCTCTCTCTTTGTTACTATCTCTCTGTCTCTCTCTCTGTTACTATCTCTCTGACTCTCTCTCTGTTACTATCTCTCTGACTCTCTCTCTGTTACTATCTCTATGTCTCTCTCTGTTACTATCTCTCTGACTCTCTCTGTTACTATCTCTCTGTCTCTCTCTGTTACTATCTCTCTGTCTCTCTCTCTGTTACTATCTCTCTGACTCTCTCTGTTACTATCTCTCTGACTCTCTCTCTCTCTGTTACTATCTCTCTGACTCTCTCTCTGTTACTATCTCTCTGACTGTCTCTCTGTTACTATCTCTCTGACTCTCTCTCTGTTACTATCTCTCTGACTCTCCCTGTCTCTCTCTGTTACTATCTCTCTGACTCTCTCTCTCTGTTACTATCTCTCTGTCTCTCTCTCTGTGACTATCTCTCTGACTCTCTCTCTCTGTTACTATCTCTCTGACTGTCTCTCTCTGTTACTATCTCTCTGACTGTCTCTCTCTGTTACTATCTTTCTGACTGTCTCTCTCTGTTACCATCTCTCTGACTCTCTCTCTCTGTTACTATCTCTCTGACTCTCTATCTGTGTTACTATCTCTCTGTCTCTCTCTCTGTTACTATCTCTCTGACTCTCTCTCTCTGTTACTATCTCTGTGACTCTCTCTCTGTTACGATCTCTCTGACTCTCTCTCTCTGTTACTATCTCTCTGACACTCTCTGTTACTATCTCTCTGACTCTCTCTGTTACTATCTCTCTGACTCTATCTCTCTGTTACTATCTCTGTTACTATATCTGACTCTCTCTCACTCTTACTATCTCTCTGACTCACTCTCTCTGTTACTATCTCTCTGACTCTCTCTCTGTTACTAACTCTCTGACTCTCTCTCTCTGTTACTATCTCTCTGACTCTCTCTCTCTGTTACTATCTCTCTGACTCTCTATGTTACTATCTCTCTGACTCTCTCTCTCTCTGTTACTATCTCTCTGACTCTCTCTCTCTCTGTTACTATCTCTCTGACTCTCTCTCTCTCTGTTACTATCTCTCTGTCTCTCTCTCTGTTACTATCTCTCTGACTCTCTCCCTCTGTTACTATCTCTCTGACTCTCTCTGTTACTATCTCTCTGTCTCTCTCTGTTACTATCTCTCTGACTCTCTCTCTCTCTGTTACTATCTCTCTGACTCTCTCTCTCTGTTACTATCTCTCTGACTCTCTATGTTACTATCTCTCTGACTCTCTCTCTCTCTCTGTTACTATCTCTCTGACTCTCTCTCTCTCTGTTACTATCTCTCTGACTCTCTCTCTCTCTGTTACTATCTCTCTGTCTCTCTCTCTGTTACTATCTCTCTGACTCTCTCTCTCTGTTACTATCTCTCTGACTCTCTCTGTTACTATCTCTCTGTCTCTCTCTGTTACTATCTCTCTGACTCTCTCTCTCTCTGTTACTATCTCACTGACACTCTCTCTCTGTTACTATCTCTCTGACTCTCCCTGTCTCTCTCTGTTACTATCTCTCTGACGCTCTCTCTGTTACTATCTCTCTGTCTCTCTCTGTTACTATCTCTCTGACTCTCTCTCTCTCTGTTACTATCTCACTGACACTCTCTCTCTGTTACTATCTCTCTGACTCTCCCTGTCTCTCTCTGTTACTATCTCTCTGACGCTCTCTCTGTTACTATCTCTCTGTCTCTCTCTCTGTGACTATCTCTCTGACTCTCTCTCTCTGTTACTATCTCTCTGACTGTTTCTCTCTGTTACCATCTCTCTGACTCTCTCTCTCTGTTACTATCTCTCTGTCTCTCTCTCTGTGACTATCTCTCTGACTCTCTCTCTCTGTTACTATCTCTCTGACTGTTTCTCTCTGTTACCATCTCTCTGACTCTCTCTCTCTGTTACTATCTATCTGACTCTCTCTCTGTTACTATCTCTCTGACTCTCTCTCTGTTACTATCTATCTGACTCTCTCTCTCTGTTACTATCTCTCTGACTCTCTCTCTGTTACTATCTCTCTGACTCTCTCTCTGTAGCTATCTCTCTGACTCTCTCTCTGTTACTATCTCTATGTCTCTCTCTGTTACTATCTCTCTGACTCTCTCTGTTACTATCTCTCTGTCTCTCTCTGTTACTATCTCTCTGACTCTCTCTCTGTTACTATCTCTCTGACTCTCTCTGTTACTATCTCTCTGACTCTCTCTCTCTGTTACTATCTCTCTGACTCTCTCTCTGTTACTATCTCACTGACTCTCTCTCTGTTACTATCTCTCTGACTCTCTCTCTCTGTTACTATCTCTCTGTCTCTCTCTCTGTGACTATCTCTCTGACTCTCTCTGTTACTATCTCTCTGACTCTCTCTCTCTGTTACTATCTCTCTGACTGTCTCTCTCTGTTACTATCTCTCTGACTGTCTCTCTCTGTTACTATCTTTCTGACTGTCTCTCTCTGTTACCATCTCTCTGACTCTCTCTCTGTTACTATCTCTCTGACTCTCTATCTGTGTTACTATCTCTCTGTCTCTCTCTCTGTTACTATCTCTCTTGACTCTCTCTCTGTTACTATCTCTGTGACTCTCTCTCTGTTACTATCTCTCTGACTCTCTCTCTCTGTTACTATCTCTCTGACACTCTCTCTGTTACTATCTCTCTGACTCTCTCTGTTACTATCTCTCTGACTCTATCTCTCTGTTACTATCTCTGTTACTATATCTGACTCTCTCTCACTCTTACTATCTCTCTGACTCACTCTCTCTGTTACTATCTCTCTGACTCTCTCTCTGTTACTAACTCTCTGACTCTCTCTCTCTGTTACTATCTCTCTGACTCTCTCTCTCTGTTACTATCTCTCTGACTCTCTATGTTACTATCTCTCTGACTCTCTCTCTCTCTCTGTTACTACCTCTCTGACTCTCTCTCTCTCTGTTACTATCTATCTGACTCTCTCTCTCTCTGTTACTATCTCTCTGTCTCTCTCTATGTTACTATCTCTCTGACTCTCTCTCTGTTACTATCTCTCTGACTCTTTCTCTCTCTGTTACTATCTCTCTGACTCTCTCACTCTTACTATCTCTCTGACTCTCTCTCTCTGTTACTATCTCTCTGACTCGCTCTCTCTCTGTTACTATCTCTCTGACTCTCTCACTCTTACTATCTCTCTGACTCTCTCTCTCTGTTACTATCTCTCTGACTCTGTCTCTCTCTGTTACTATCTCTCTGACTCTCTCTCTCTGTTACTATCTCTCTGTCTCTCTCTATGTTACTATCTCTCTGACTCTCTCTCTCTCTGTTACTATCTATCTGACTCTCTCTCTCTGTTACTATCTCTCTGTCTCTCTCTATGTTACTATCTCTCTGTCTCTCTCTCTCTGTTACTATCTCTCTGACTCTCTCTCTCTCTGTTACTATCTCTCTGACTCTCTCTCTCTGTTACTATCTCTCTGTCTCTCTCTATGTTACTATATCTCTGTCTCTCTCTCTCTGTTACTATCTCTCTGACTCTCTCTCTCTCTGTTACTATCTCTCTGACTCTCCCTCTGTTACTATCTCTCTGTCTCTCTCTCTGTTACTATCTCTCGACTCTCTCTGTTACTATCTCTCTGTTACTATCTCTCTGACTCACTCTCTCTCTGTTACTATCTATCTGACTCTCTCTCTGTTACGATCTCTCTGACTCTCTCTCTGTCTGTTACTATCTCTCTGTCTCTCTCCCTGTTACTATCTCTCTGACTCTCTCTCTCTCTGTTACTATCTCTCTGACTCTCTCTCTGTTACTATCTCTCTGACTCTCTCTGTTACTATCTCTCTGACTCTCTCTCTCTGTTACTATCTCTCTGACTCTCTCTCTGTTACTATCTCACTGACTCTCTCTCTGTTACTATCTCTCTGACTCTCTCTCTCTGTTACTATCTCTCTGTCTCTCTCTCTGTGACTATCTCTCTGACTCTCTCTCTCTGTTACTATCTCTCTGACTGTCTCTCTCTGTTACTATCTCTCTGACTGTCTCTCTCTGTTACTATCTTTCTGACTGTCTCTCTCTGTTACCATCTCTCTGACTCTCTCTCTGTTACTATCTCTCTGACTCTCTATCTGTGTTACTATCTCTCTGTCTCTCTCTCTGTTACTATCTCTCTGACTCTCTCTCTGTTACTATCTCTGTGACTCTCTCTCTGTTACTATCTCTCTGACTCTCTCTCTCTGTTACTATCTCTCTGACACTCTCTCTGTTACTATCTCTCTGACTCTCTCTGTTACTATCTCTCTGACTCTATCTCTCTGTTACTATCTCTGTTACTATATCTGACTCTCTCTCACTCTTACTATCTCTGACTCACTCTCTCTGTTACTATCTCTCTGACTCTCTCTCTGTTACTAACTCTCTGACTCTCTCTCTCTGTTACTATCTCTCTGACTCTCTCTCTCTGTTACTATCTCTCTGACTCTCTATGTTACTATCTCTCTGACTCTCTCTCTCTCTCTGTTACTACCTCTCTGACTCTCTCTCTCTCTGTTACTATCTATCTGACTCTCTCTCTCTCTGTTACTATCTCTCTGTCTCTCTCTATGTTACTATCTCTCTGACTCTCTCTCTGTTACTATCTCTCTGACTCTTTCTCTCTCTGTTATTATCTCTCTGACTCTCTCACTCTTACTATCTCTCTGACTCTCTCTCTCTGTTACTATCTCTCTGACTCGCTCTCTCTCTGTTACTATCTCTCTGACTCTCTCACTCTTACTATCTCTCTGACTCTCTCTCTGTTACTATCTCTCTGACTCTGTCTCTCTCTGTTACTATCTCTCTGACTCTCTCTCTCTGTTACTATCTCTCTGTCTCTCTCTATGTTACTATCTCTCTGACTCTCTCTCTCTCTGTTACTATCTATCTGACTCTCTCTCTCTGTTACTATCTCTCTGTCTCTCTCTATGTTACTATCTCTCTGTCTCTCTCTCTCTGTTACTATCTCTCTGACTCTCTCTCTCTCTGTTACTATCTCTCTGACTCTCTCTCTCTGTTACTATCTCTCTGTCTCTCTCTATGTTACTATCTCTCTGTCTCTCTCTCTCTGTTACTATCTCTCTGACTCTCTCTCTCTCTGTTACTATCTCTCTGACTCTCCCTCTGTTACTATCTCTCTGTCTCTCTCTCTGTTACTATCTCTCGACTCTCTCTGTTACTATCTCTCTGTTACTATCTCTCTGACTCACTCTCTCTCTGTTACTATCTATCTGACTCTCTCTCTGTTACGATCTCTCTGACTCTCTCTCTGTCTGTTACTATCTCTCTGTCTCTCTCCCTGTTACTATCTCTCTGACTCTCTCTCTCTCTGTTACTATCTCTCTGACTCTCTCTCTGTTACTATCTCTCTGACTCTCTCTCTCTCTGTTACTATCTCTCTGACTCTCTCTCTGTTACTATCTCTCTGACTCTCTCTCTCTGTTACTATCTCTCTGACTCTCTCTCTCTCTGTTACTATCTCTCTGACTCTCTCTCTGTTACTATCTCTCTGACTCTCTCTCTCTCTGTTACTATCTCTCTGACTCTCTCTCTGTTACTATCTCTCTGACTCTCTCTCTCTGTTACTATCTCTCGGACTCTCTCTCTGTTACTATCTCTCTGACTCTCTCTCTCTGCTACTATCTCTGACTCTCTCTCTCTGTTACCATCTCTCTGACTCTCTCTCTCTCTCTGTTACTATCTATCTGACACTCTCTGTTACTATCTATCTGACTCTCTCACTCTGCTACTATCTCTCTGACTCACTCTCTGTTACTATCTCTCTGACTCTCTCTCTCTCTGTTACTATCTCTCTGGCTCTCTCTCTCTGTTACTATCTCTCTGTCTCTCTCTCTCTGTTACTATCTCTCTGACTCTCTCTGTTACTATCTCTCTGTCTCTCTCTGTTACTATCTCTCGGACTCTCTCTCTCTCTGTTACTATCTCTCTGACTCCCTCTCTGTTACTATCTCTCTGGCTCTCTCTCTGTTACTATCTCTCTGACTCTCTCTCTCTCTCTGTTACTATCTCTCTGACTCTCTCTCTGTTACTATCTCTCTGACTCTCTCTCTCTGTTACTATCTCTCGGACTCTCTCTCTGTTACTATCTCTCTGACTCTCTCTCTCTGTTACTATCTCTCTGACTCTCTCTCTGTTACTATCTCTCTGACTCTCTCTCTCTGTTACTATCTCTGACTCTCTCTCTCTCTCTCTGTTACTATCTCTCTGACTCTCTCTCTGTTACTATCTCTCTGACTCTCTCTCTCTGTTACTATCTCTCGGACTCTCTCTCTGTTACTATCTCTCTGACTCTCTCTCTCTGTTACTATCTCTCTGACTCTCTCTATGTTACTATCTCTCTGACTCTCTCTCTCTGTTACTATCTCTGACTCTCTCTCTCTCTCTGTTACTATCTCTCTGACTCTCTCTCTCTCTGTTACTATCTCTCTGACTCTCTCTCTCTGTTACTATCTCTCTGTCTCTCTCTCTCTGTTACTATCTCTCTGACTCTCTCTGTTACTATCTCTCTGTCTCTCTCTGTTACTATCTCTCGGACTCTCTCTCTCTCTGTTACTATCTCTCTGACTCCCTCTCTGTTACTATCTCTCTGTCTCTCTCTCTGTTACTATCTCTCGACTCTCTCTGTTACTATCTCTCTGTTACTATCTCTCTGACTCACTCTCTCTCTGTTACTATCTATCTGACTCTCTCTCTGTTACGATCTCTCTGACTCTCTCTCTGTCTGTTACTATCTCTCTGTCTCTCTCCCTGTTACTATCTCTCTGACTCTCTCTCTCTCTGTTACTATCTCTCTGACTCTCTCTCTGTTACTATCTCTCTGACTCTCTCTCTCTCTGTTACTATCTCTCTGACTCTCTCTCTGTTACTATCTCTCTGACTCTCTCTCTCTGTTACTATCTCTCTGACTCTCTCTCTCTCTGTTACTATCTCTCTGACTCTCTCTCTGTTACTATCTCTCTGACTCTCTCTCTCTCTGTTACTATCTCTCTGACTCTCTCTCTGTTACTATCTCTCTGACTCTCTCTCTGTTACTATCTCTCTGACTCTCTCTCTCTGCTACTATCTCTGACTCTCTCTCTCTGTTACCATCTCTCTGACTCTCTCTCTCTCTCTGTTACTATCTATCTGACACTCTCTGTTACTATCTATCTGACTCTCTCACTCTGCTACTATCTCTCTGACTCACTCTCTGTTACTATCTCTCTGACTCTCTCTCTCTCTGTTACTATCTCTCTGGCTCTCTCTCTCTGTTACTATCTCTCTGTCTCTCTCTCTCTGTTACTATCTCTCTGACTCTCTCTGTTACTATCTCTCTGTCTCTCTCTGTTACTATCTCTCGGACTCTCTCTCTCTCTGTTACTATCTCTCTGACTCCCTCTCTGTTACTATCTCTCTGGCTCTCTCTCTGTTACTATCTCTCTGACTCTCTCTCTCTCTCTGTTACTATCTCTCTGACTCTCTCTCTGTTACTATCTCTCTGACTCTCTCTCTCTGTTACTATCTCTCGGACTCTCTCTCTGTTACTATCTCTCTGACTCTCTCTCTCTGTTACTATCTCTCTGACTCTCTCTCTGTTACTATCTCTCTGACTCTCTCTCTCTGTTACTATCTCTGACTCTCTCTCTCTCTCTCTGTTACTATCTCTCTGACTCTCTCTCTGTTACTATCTCTCTGACTCTCTCTCTCTGTTACTATCTCTCGGACTCTCTCTCTGTTACTATCTCTCTGACTCTCTCTCTCTGTTACTATCTCTCTGACTCTCTCTATGTTACTATCTCTCTGACTCTCTCTCTCTGTTACTATCTCTGACTCTCTCTCTCTCTCTGTTACTATCTCTCTGACTCTCTCTCTCTCTGTTACTATCTCTCTGACTCTCTCTCTCTGTTACTATCTCTCTGTCTCTCTCTCTGTTACTATCTCTCGACTCTCTCTGTTACTATCTCTCTGTTACTATCTCTCTGACACTCTCTCTCTCTGTTACTATCTCTCTGACTCTCTCTCTCTGTTACTATCTCTCTGACTCTCTCTCTCTGTTACTATCTCTCTGACTCTCTCTCTCTCTGTTACTATCTCTCTGTCTCTCTCTCTGTTACTATCTCTCTGACTCTCTCTCTGTCTGTTACTATCTCTCTGACTCTCTCTCTGTTACTATCTCTCTGACTCTCTCTCTCTGTTACTATCTCTCGGACTCTCTCTCTGTTACTATCTCTCTGACTCTCTCTCTCTGTTACTATCTCTGACTCTCTCTCTCTGTTACTATCTCTCTGACTCTCTCTGTTACTATCTATCTGACACTCTCTGTTACTATCTATCTGACTCTCTCACTCTGTTACTATCTCTCTGACTCACTCTCTGTTACTATCTCTCTGACTCTCTCTCTCTCTCTGTTACTATCTCTCTGACTCTCTCTCTCTGTTACTATCTCTCTGTCTCTCTCTCTCTGTTACTATCTCTCTGACTCTCTCTGTTACTATCTCTCTGTCTCTCTCTGTTACTATCTCTCTGACTCTCTCTCTCTCTGTTACTATCTCTCTGACTCTCTCTCTGTTACTATCTCTCTGACTCTCTCTCTCTGTTACTATCTCTCTGACTCTCTCTCTCTGTTACTATCTCTCGGACTCTCTCTCTGTTACTATCTCTCTGACTCTCTCTCTCTGTTACTATCTCTCTGACTCTCTCTCTGTTACTATCTCTCTGACTCTCTCTCTCTGTTACTATCTCTGACTCTCTCTCTCTCTCTGTTACTATCTCTCTGACTCTCTCTCTCTGTTACTATCTCTCGGACTCTCTCTCTGTTACTATCTCTATGACTCTCTCTCTCTGTTACTATCTCTCTGACTCTCTCTCTGTTACTATCTCTCTGACTCTCTCTCTCTGTTACTATCTCTCTGACTCTCTCTCTCTGTTACTATCTCTCGGACTCTCTCTCTGTTACTATCTCTCTGACTCTCTCTCTCTGTTACTATCTCTCTGACTCTCTCTATGTTACTATCTCTCTGACTCTCTCTCTCTGTTACTATCTCTGACTCTCTCTCTCTGTTGCTATCTCTCTGACTCTCTCTGTTACTACCTCTCTGACTCTCTATCTCTGTGTTACTATCTATCTGACTCTCTCTCTCTGTTACTATCTCTCTGTCTCTCTATATGTTACTATCTCTCTGACTCTCTCTCTGTTACTATATCTCTGACTCTCTCTCTGTTACTATCTATCTGACTCTCTCACTCTGTTACTATCTCTCTGACTCTCTCTCTGTTACTATCTCTCTGACTCTCTCTCTCTCTGTTACTATCTATCTGACTCTCTCTCTCTGTTACTATCTCTCTGTCTCTCTCTATGTTACTATCTCTCTGTCTCTCTCTCTCTGTTACTATCTCTCTGACTCTCTCTGTTACTATCTCTCTGACTCTCTCTCTCTCTCTGTTACTATCTATCTGACACTCTCTGTTACTATCTATCTGACTCTCTCACTCTGTTACTATCTCTCTGACTCACTCTCTGTTACTATCTCTCTGACTCTCTCTCTCTCTGTTACTATCTCTCTGACTCTCTCTCTCTGTTACTATCTCTCTGTCTCTCTCTCTCTGTTACTATCTCTCTGACTCTCTCTGTTACTATCTCTCTGACTCTCTCTCTCTCTCTGTTACTATCTATCTGACACTCTCTGTTACTATCTATCTGACTCTCTCACTCTGTTACTATCTCTCTGACTCACTCTCTGTTACTATCTCTCTGACTCTCTCTCTCTCTGTTACTATCTCTCTGACTCTCTCTCTCTGTTACTATCTCTCTGTCTCTCTCTCTCTGTTACTATCTCTCTGACTCTCTCTGTTACTATCTCTCTGTCTCTCTCTGTTACTATCTCTCTGACTCTCTCTCTCTCTGTTACTATCTCTCTGACTCTCTCTCTGTTACTATCTCTCTGACTCTCTCTCTCTGTTACTATCTCTCGGACTCTCTCTCTGTTACTATCTCTCTGACTCTCTCTCTCTGTTACTATCTCTCTGACTCGCTCTCTGTTACTATCTCTCTGACTCTCTCTCTCTGTTACTATCTCTCTGACTCTCTCTCTGTTACTATCTCTCTGACTCTCTCTCTCTGTTACTATCTCTCTGACTCTCTCTCTGTTACTATCTCTGGCTCTCTCTCTCTCTCTGTTACTATCTCTCTGACTCTCTCTCTGTTACTATCTCTCTGACTCTCTCTCTCTGTTACTATCTCTCGGACTCTCTCTCTGTTACTATCTCTCTGACTCTCTCTCTCTGTTACTATCTCTCTGACTCTCTCTCTGTTACTATCTCTCTGACTCTCTCTCTCTGTTACTATCTCTCTGACTGTCTCTCTCTGTGACCATCTCTCTGACTCTCTCTCTCTGTTACTATCTCTCCGTCTCTCTCTCTCTGTTAGTATCTCTCTGACTCTCTCTCTGTTACTATCTCTCTGACTCTCTCTCTCTCTGTTACTATCTCTCTGACTCTCTCTCTGTTACTATCTCTATGTCTCTCTCTGTTACTATCTCTCTGACTCTCTCTGTTACTATCTCTCTGTCTCTCTCTGTTACTATCTCTCTGTCTCTCTCTCTGTTACTATCTCTCTGACTCTCTGTTACTATCTCTCTGACTCTCTCTCTCTCTGTTACTATCTCTCTGACTCTCTCTCTGTTACTATCTCACTGACTCTCTCTCTGTTACTATCTCTCTGACTCTCTCTCTGTTACTATCTCTCTGACTCTCCCTGTCTCTCTCTGTTACTATCTCTCTGACTCTCTCTCTCTGTTACTATCTCTCTGTCTCTCTCTCTGTTACTATCTCTCTGACTCTCTCTCTCTCTGTTACTATCTATCTGACTCTCTCTCTCTGTTACTATCTCTCTGTCTCTCTCTGTTACTATCTCTCTGACTCTCTCTCTCTGTTACTATCTCTCTTACTCTCTCTCTGTTACTATCTCTCTGTCTCTCTCTCTGTGACTATCTCTCTGACTCTCTCTCTCTGTTAGTATCTCTCTGACTCTCTCTCTGTTACTATCTCTCTGACTCTCTCTCTCTGTTAGTATCTCTCTGACTCTCTCTCTGTTACTATCTCTCTGACTCTCTCTCTCTCTGTTACTATCTATCTGACTCTCTCTCTTTGTTACTATCTCTCTGTCTCTCTCTCTGTTACTATCTCTCTGACTCTCTCTCTGTTACTATCTCTCTGACTCTCTCTCTGTTACTATCTCTATGTCTCTCTCTGTTACTATCTCTCTGACTCTCTCTGTTACTATCTCTCTGTCTCTCTCTGTTACTATCTCTCTGTCTCTCTCTCTGTTACTATCTCTCTGACTCTCTGTGTTACTATCTCTCTGACTCTCTCTCTCTCTCTGTTACTATCTCTCTGACTCTCTCTCTGTTACTATCTCTCTGACTCTCTCTCTGTTACTATCTCTCTGACTCTCTCTCTGTTACTATCTCTCTGACTCTCCCTGTCTCTCTCTGTTACTATCTCTCTGACTCTCTCTCTCTGTTACTATCTCTCTGTCTCTCTCTCTGTGACTATCTCTCTGACTCTCTCTCTCTGTTACTATCTCTCTGACTGTCTCTCTCTGTTACTATCTCTCTGACTGTCTCTCTCTGTTACTATCTTTCTGACTGTCTCTCTCTGTTACCATCTCTCTGACTCTCTCTCTCTGTTACTATCTCTCTGACTCTCTATCTGTGTTACTATCTCTCTGTCTCTCTCTCTGTTACTATCTCTCTGACTCTCTCTCTGTTACTATCTCTGTGACTCTCTCTCTGTTACGATCTCTCTGACTCTCTCTCTCTGTTACTATCTCTCTGACACTCTCTGTTACTATCTCTCTGACTCTCTCTGTTACTATCTCTCTGACTCTATCTCTCTGTTACTATCTCTGTTACTATATCTGACTCTCTCTCACTCTTACTATCTCTCTGACTCACTCTCTCTGTTACTATCTCTGTGACTCTCTCTCTGTTACTACCTCTCTGACTCTCTCTCTCTGTTACTATCTCTCTGACTCGCTCTCTCTGTTACTATCTCTCTGACTCTCTATGTTACTATCTCTCTGACTCTCTCTCTCTCTCTGTTACTATCTCTCTGACTCTCTCTCTCTCTGTTACTATCTCTCTGACTCTCTCTCTCTCTGTTACTATCTCTCTGTCTCTCTCTCTGTTACTATCTCTCTGACTCTCTCCCTCTGTTACTATCTCTCTGACTCCCTCTCTCTGTTACTATCTCTCTGACTCTCTCTGTTACTATCTCTCTGTCTCTCTCTGTTACTATCTCTCTGACTCTCTCTCTCTCTGTTACTATCTCACTGACACTCTCTCTCTGTTACTATCTCTCTGACTCTCCCTGTCTCTCTCTGTTACTATCTCTCTGACGCTCTCTCTGTTACTATCTCTCTGTCTCTCTCTGTTACTATCTCTCTGACTCTCTCTCTCTCTGTTACTATCTCACTGACACTCTCTCTCTGTTACTATCTCTCTGACTCTCCCTGTCTCTCTCTGTTACTATCTCTCTGACGCTCTCTCTGTTACTATCTCTCTGTCTCTCTCTCTGTGACTATCTCTCTGACTCTCTCTCTCTGTTACTATCTCTCTGACTGTCTCTCTCTGTTACCATCTCTCTGACTCTCTCTCTCTGTTAGTATCTCTCTGACTCTCTCTCTGTTACTATCTCTCTGACTCTCTCTCTCTCTGTTACTATCTATCTGACTCTCTCTCTTTGTTACTATCTCTCTGTCTCTCTCTCTGTTACTATCTCTCTGTCTCTCTCTCTGTGACTATCTCTCTGACTCTCTCTCTCTGTTACTATCTCTCTGACTGTCTCTCTCTGTTACCATCTCTCTGACTCTCTCTCTCTGTTACTATCTCTCTGACTCTCTCTCTGTTACTATCTCTCTGACTCTCTCTCTGTAGCTATCTCTCTGACTCTCTCTCTGTTACTATCTCTATGTCTCTCTCTGTTACTATCTCTCTGACTCTCTCTGTTACTATCTCTCTGTCTCTCTCTGTTACTATCTCTCTGACTCTCTCTCTGTTACTATCTCTCTGACTCTCTCTGTTACTATCTCTCTGACTCTCTCTCTCTGTTACTATCTCTCTGACTCTCTCTCTGTTACTATCTCACTGACTCTCTCTCTGTTACTATCTCTCTGACTCTCTCTCTCTGTTACTATCTCTCTGTCTCTCTCTCTGTGACTATCTCTCTGACTCTCTCTCTCTGTTACTATCTCTCTGACTGTCTCTCTCTGTTACTATCTCTCTGACTGTCTCTCTCTGTTACTATCTTTCTGACTGTCTCTCTCTGTTACCATCTCTCTGACTCTCTCTCTGTTACTATCTCTCTGACTCTCTATCTGTGTTACTATCTCTCTGTCTCTCTCTCTGTTACTATCTCTCTGACTCTCTCTCTGTTACTATCTCTGTGACTCTCTCTCTGTTACTATCTCTCTGACTCTCTCTCTCTGTTACTATCTCTCTGACACTCTCTCTGTTACTATCTCTCTGACTCTCTCTGTTACTATCTCTCTGACTCACTCTCTCTGTTACTATCTCTCTGACTCTCTCTCTGTTACTAACTCTCTGACTCTCTCTCTCTGTTACTATCTCTCTGACTCTCTCTCTCTGTTACTATCTCTCTGACTCTCTATGTTACTATCTCTCTGACTCTCTCTCTCTCTCTGTTACTACCTCTCTGACTCTCTCTCTCTCTGTTACTATCTATCTGACTCTCTCTCTCTCTGTTACTATCTCTCTGTCTCTCTCTATGTTACTATCTCTCTGACTCTCTCTCTGTTACTATCTCTCTGACTCTTTCTCTCTCTGTTACTATCTCTCTGACTCTCTCACTCTTACTATCTCTCTGACTCTCTCTCTCTGTTACTATCTCTCTGACTCGCTCTCTCTCTGTTACTATCTCTCTGACTCTCTCACTCTTACTATCTCTCTGACTCTCTCTCTGTTACTATCTCTCTGACTCTGTCTCTCTCTGTTACTATCTCTCTGACTCTCTCTCTCTGTTACTATCTCTCTGTCTCTCTCTCTCTGTTACTATCTCTCTGACTCTCTCTCTCTCTGTTACTATCTCTCTGACTCTCTCTCTCTGTTACTATCTCTCTGTCTCTCTCTATGTTACTATCTCTCTGTCTTTCTCTCTCTGTTACTGTCTCTCTGACTCTCTCTCTCTCTGTTACTATCTCTCTGACTCTCCCTCTGTTACTATCTCTCTGTCTCTCTCTCTGTTACTATCTCTCGACTCTCTCTGTTACTATCTCTCTGTTACTATCTCTCTGACTCACTCTCTCTCTGTTACTATCTATCTGACTCTCTCTCTGTTACGATCTCTCTGACTCTCTCTCTGTCTGTTACTATCTCTCTGTCTCTCTCCCTGTTACTATCTCTCTGACTCTCTCTCTCTCTGTTACTATCTCTCTGACTCTCTCTCTGTTACTATCTCTCTGACTCTCTCTCTCTCTGTTACTATCTCTCTGACTCTCTCTCTGTTACTATCTCTCTGACTCTCTCTCTCTGTTACTATCTCTCTGACTCTCTCTCTCTCTGTTACTATCTCTCTGACTCTCTCTCTGTTACTATCTCTCTGACTCTCTCTCTCTCTGTTACTATCTCTCTGACTCTCTCTCTGTTACTATCTCTCTGACTCTCTCTCTCTGTTACTATCTCTCGGACTCTCTCTCTGTTACTATCTCTCTGACTCTCTCTCTGTTACTATCTCTCTGACTCTCTCTCTGTTACTATCTCTCTGACTCTCTCTCTCTGTTACTATCTCTCGGACTCTCTCTCTGTTACTATCTCTCTGACTCTCTCTCTCTGCTACTATCTCTGACTCTCTCTCTCTGTTACCATCTCTCTGACTCTCTCTCTCTCTCTGTTACTATCTATCTGACACTCTCTGTTACTATCTATCTGACTCTCTCACTCTGCTACTATCTCTCTGACTCACTCTCTGTTACTATCTCTCTGACTCTCTCTCTCTCTGTTACTATCTCTCTGACTCTCTCTCTCTGTTACTATCTCTCTGTCTCTCTCTCTCTGTTACTATCTCTCTGACTCTCTCTGTTACTATCTCTCTGTCTCTCTCTGTTACTATCTCTCTGACTCTCTCTCTCTCTGTTACTATCTCTCTGACTCCCTCTCTGTTACTATCTCTCTGGCTCTCTCTCTGTTACTATCTCTCTGACTCTCTCTCTCTCTCTGTTACTATCTCTCTGACTCTCTCTCTGTTACTATCTCTCTGACTCTCTCTCTCTGTTACTATCTCTCGGACTCTCTCTCTGTTACTATCTCTCTGACTCTCTCTCTCTGTTACTATCTCTCTGACTCTCTCTCTGTTACTATCTCTCTGACTCTCTCTCTCTGTTACTATCTCTGACTCTCTCTCTCTCTCTCTGTTACTATCTCTCTGACTCTCTCTCTGTTACTATCTCTCTGACTCTCTCTCTCTGTTACTATCTCTCGGACTCTCTCTCTGTTACTATCTCTCTGACTCTCTCTCTCTGTTACTATCTCTCTGACTCTCTCTATGCTACTATCTCTCTGACTCTCTCTCTCTGTTACTATCTCTGACTCTCTCTCTCTCTCTGTTACTATCTCTCTGACTCTCTCTCTCTCTGTTACTATCTCTCTGACTCTCTCTCTCTGTTACTATCTCTCTGTCTCTCTCTCTGTTACTATCTCTCGACTCTCTCTGTTACTATCTCTCTGTTACTATCTCTCTGACACTCTCTCTCTCTGTTACTATCTCTCTGACTCTCTCTCTCTGTTACTATCTCTCTGACTCTCTCTCTGTTACTATCTCTCTGACTCTCTCTCTCTGTTACTATCTCTCTGACTCTCTCTCTCTCTGTTACTATCTCTCTGTCTCTCTCTCTGTTACTATCTCTCTGACTCTCTCTCTGTCTGTTACTATCTCTCTGACTCTCTCTCTGTTACTATCTCTCTGACTCTCTCTCTCTGTTACTATCTCTCGGACTCTCTCTCTGTTACTATCTCTCTGACTCTCTCTCTCTGTTACTATCTCTGACTCTCTCTCTCTGTTACTATCTCTCTGACTCTCTCTCTCTCTCTGTTACTATCTATCTGACACTCTCTGTTACTATCTATCTGACTCTCTCACTCTGTTACTATCTCTCTGACTCACTCTCTGTTACTATCTCTCTGACTCTCTCTCTCTCTCTGTTACTATCTCTCTGACTCTCTCTCTCTGTTACTATCTCTCTGTCTCTCTCTCTCTGTTACTATCTCTCTGACTCTCTCTGTTACTCTCTCTCTGTTACTATCTCTCTGACTCTCTCTCTCTCTGTTACTATCTCTCTGACTCTCTCTCTGTTACTATCTCTCTGGCTCTCTCCCTCTCTCTGTTACTATCTCTCTGGCTCTCTCTCTCTCTCTGTTACTATCTCTCTGACTCTCTCTCTGTTACTATCTCTCTGACTCTCTCTCTCTGTTACTATCTCTCGGACTCTCTCTCTGTTACTATCTCTCTGACTCTCTCTCTCTGTTACTATCTCTCTGACTCTCTCTCTGTTACTATCTCTCTGACTCTCTCTCTCTGTTACTATCTCTGACTCTCTCTCTCTCTCTGTTACTATCTCTCTGACTCTCTCTCTCTGTTACTATCTCTCGGACTCTCTCTCTGTTACTATCTCTCTGACTCTCTCTCTCTGTTACTATCTCTCTGACTCTCTCTCTGTTACTATCTCTCTGACTCTCTCTCTCTGTTACTATCTCTGACTCTCTCTCTCTCTCTGTTACTATCTCTCTGACTCTCTCTCTCTGTTACTATCTCTCGGACTCTCTCTCTGTTACTATCTCTCTGACTCTCTCTCTCTGTTACTATCTCTCTGACTCTCTCTATGTTACTATCTCTCTGACTCTCTCTCTCTGTTACTATCTCTGACTCTCTCTCTCTGTTGCTATCTCTCTGACTCTCTCTGTTACTACCTCTCTGACTCTCTATCTCTGTGTTACTATCTATCTGACTCTCTCTCTGTTACTATCTCTCTGTCTCTCTATATGTTACTATCTCTCTGACTCTCTCTCTGTTACTATATCTCTGACTCTCTCTCTGTTACTATCTATCTGACTCTCTCACTCCGTTACTATCTCTCTGACTCTCTCTCTGTTACTATCTCTCTGACTCTCTCTCTCTCTGTTACTATCTATCTGACTCTCTCTCTCTGTTACTATCTCTCTGTCTCTCTCTATGTTACTATCTCTCTGTCTCTCTCTCTCTGTTACTATCTCTCTGACTCTCTCTGTTACTATCTCTCTGACTCTCTCTCTCTCTCTGTTACTATCTATCTGACACTCTCTGTTACTATCTATCTGACTCTCTCACTCTGTTACTATCTCTCTGACTCACTCTCTGTTACTATCTCTCTGACTCTCTCTCTCTCTGTTACTATCTCTCTGACTCTCTCTCTCTGTTACTATCTCTCTGTCTCTCTCTCTCTGTTACTATCTCTCTGACTCTCTCTGTTACTATCTCTCTGACTCTCTCTCTCTCTCTGTTACTATCTATCTGACACTCTCTGTTACTATCTATCTGACTCTCTCACTCTGTTACTATCTCTCTGACTCACTCTCTGTTACTATCTCTCTGACTCTCTCTCTCTCTGTTACTATCTCTCTGACTCTCTCTCTCTGTTACTATCTCTCTGTCTCTCTCTCTCTGTTACTATCTCTCTGACTCTCTCTGTTACTATCTCTCTGTCTCTCTCTGTTACTATCTCTCTGACTCTCTCTCTCTCTGTTACTATCTCTCTGACTCTCTCTCTGTTACTATCTCTCTGGCTCTCTCTCTGTTACTATCTCTCTGACTCTCTCTCTCTCTCTGTTACTATCTCTCTGACTCTCTCTCTGTTACTATCTCTCTGACTCTCTCTCTCTGTTACTATCTCTCGGACTCTCTCTCTGTTACTATCTCTCTGACTCTCTCTCTCTGTTACTATCTCTCTGACTCTCTCTCTGTTACTATCTCTCTGACTCTCTCTCTCTGTTACTATCTCTGACTCTCTCTCTCTCTCTTACTATCTCTCTGACTCTCTCTCTGTTACTATCTCTCTGACTCTCTCTCTCTGTTACTATCTCTCGGACTCTCTCTCTGTTACTATCTCTCTGACTCTCTCTCTCTGTTACTATCTCTCTGACTCTCTCTATGTTACTATCTCTCTGACTCTCTCTCTCTGTTACTATCTCTGACTCTCTCTCTCTCTGTTACTATCTCTCTGACTCTCTCTCTGTTACTACCTCTCTGACTCTCTATCTCTGTGTTACTATCTATCTGACTCTCTCTCTGTTACTATATCTCTGACTCTCTCTCTGTTACTATCTATCTGACTCTCTCACTCTGTTACTATCTCTCTGTCTCTCTGTATGTTACTATCTCTCTGACTCTCTCTCTGTTACTATATCTCTGACTCTCTCTCTGTTACTATCTATCTGACTCTCTCACTCTGTTACTATCTCTCTGACTCTCTCTCTGTTACTATCTCTCTGACTCTCTCTCTCTCTGTTACTATCTATCTGACTCTCTCTCTCTGTTACTATCTCTCTGTCTCTCTCTATGTTACTATCTCTCTGACTCTCTCTCTCTCTGTTACTATCTATCTGACTCTCTCTCTCTGTTACTATCTCTCTGTCTCTCTCTCTATGTTACTATCTCTCTGACTCTCTCTCTCTCTCTGTTACTATCTCTCTGTCTCTCTCTCTGTTACTATCTCTCTGACTCTCTCTCTCTCTGTTACTATCTATCTGACTCTCTCTCTGTTCCTATCTCTCTGACTCTCTCTCTCTGTTACTATCTCTCTGACTCTCTCTCTCTGTTACTATCTCTCTGTCTCTCTCTCTGTTACTATCTCTCTGACTCTCTCTGTTACTATCTCTCTGACTCTCTCTCTCTGTTACTATCTCTCTGTCTCTCTCTCTGTTACTATCTCTCTGACTCGCTCTCTGTTACTATCTCTCTGTCTCTCTCTCTGTTACCATCTCTCTGACTCTCTCTCTCTGTTACTATCTCTCTGACTCTCTCTCTCTGTTACTATCTCTCTGACTCTCTCTGTTACTATCTCTCTGACACTCTCTCTCTGTTACTATCTCTCTGACTCTCTGTCTCTCTCTCTGTTACTATCTCTCTGACTCTCTCTCTGTTACTATCTCTCTGACTCTCTCTCTCTCTGTTACTATCTCTCTGTCTCTCTCTCTCTCTCTGTTAGTATCTCTCTGTCTCTCTCTCTGTTACTATCTCTCTGACTCGCTCTCTCTCTGTTACTATCTATCTGACTCTCTCTCTCTGTTACTATCTCTCTGACTCTCTCTCTGTTACTATCTCTCTGACTCTCTCTCTCTCTGGTACTATCTCTCTGACTCTCTCTCTCTGTTACTATCTCTCTGACTCTCCCTCTGTTACTATCTCTCTGACACTCTCTGTTACTCTCTCTCTGTCTCTCTCCCTGTTACTATCTCTCTGACTCTCTCTCTCTGTTACTATCTCTCTGACTCTCTCTCTCTCTCTGTTACTATCTCTCTGACTCTCTCTCTGTTACTATCTCTCTGACTCTCTCTCTCTCTGTTACTATCTCTCTGACTCTCTCTCTGTTACTATCTCTCTGACTCTCTCTCTCTGTTACTATCTCTCGGACTCTCTCTCTGTTACTATCTCTCTGACTCTCTCTCTCTGTTACTATCTCTGACTCTCTCTCTCTCTCTGTTACTATCTATCTGACACTCTCTGTTACTATCTATCTGACTCTCTCACTCTGTTACTATCTCTCTGACTCACTCTCTGTTACTATCTCTCTGACTCTCTCTCTCTCTGTTACTATCTCTCTGACTCTCTCTCTCTCTGTTACTATCTCTCTGAATCTCTCTCTCTGTTACTATCTCTCTGTCTCTCTCTCTCTCTTACTATCTCTCTGACTCTCTCTGTTACTATCTCTCTGTCTCTCTCTGTTACTATCTCTCTGACTCTCTCTCTCTCTGTTACTATCTCTCTGACTCTCTCTCTGTTACTATCTCTCTGACTCTCTCTCTGTTACTATCTCTCTGACTCTCTCTCTCTCTCTGTTACTATCTCTCTGACTCTCTCTCTGTTACTATCTCTCTGACTCTCTCTCTCTGTTACTATCTCTCGGACTCTCTCTCTGTTACTATCTCTCTGACTCTCTCTCTCTGTTACTATCTCTCTGACTCTCTCTCTGTTACTATCTCTCTGACTCTCTCTCTCTGTTACTATCTCTGACTCTCTCTCTCTCTCTGTTACTATCTCTCTGACTCTCTCTCTGTTACTATCTCTCTGACTCTCTCTCTGTTACTATCTCTCGGACTCTCTCTCTGTTACTATCTCTCTGACTCTCTCTCTCTGTTACTATCTCTCTGACTCTCTCTCTGTTACTATCTCTCTGACTCTCTCTCTCTGTTACTATCTCTGACTCTCTCTCTCTGTTGCTATCTCTCTGACTCTCTCTGTTACTACCTCTCTGACTCTCTATCTCTGTGTTACTATCTATCTGACTCTCTCTCTGTTACTATCTCTCTGTCTCTCTATGTGTTACTATCTCTCTGACTCTCTCTCTGTTACTATATATCTGACTCTCTCTCTGTTACTATCTATCTGACTCTCTCACTCTGTTACTATCTCTCTCACTCTCTCTTTGTTACTATCTCTCTGACTCTCTCTCTCTCTGTTACTATCTATCTGACTCTCTCTCTCTGTTACTATCTCTCTGTCTCTCTCTATGTTACTATCTCTCTGACTCTCTCTCTCTCTGTTACTATCTCTCTGACTCTCTCTCTGTTACTATATATCTGACTCTCTCTCTGTTACTATCTATCTGACTCTCTCACTCTGTTACTATCTCTCTCACTCTCTCTTTGTTACTATCTCTCTGACTCTCTCTCTCTCTGTTACTATCTATCTGACTCTCTCTCTCTGTTACTATCTCTCTGTCTCTCTCTATGTTACTATCTCTCTGACTCTCTCTCTCTCTGTTACTATCTATCTGACTCTCTCTCTCTGTTACTATCTCTCTGTCTCTCTCTATGTTACTATCTCTCTGACTCTCTCTCTCTCTCTGTTACTATCTCTCTGTCTCTCTCTCTGTTACTATCTCTCTGACTCTCTCTCTCTCTGTTACTATCTATCTGACTCTCTCTCTGTTACTATTTCTCTGACTCTCTCTCTCTGTTACTATCTCTCTGACTCTCTCTCTCTGTTACTATCTCTCTGTCTCTCTCTCTGTTACTATCTCTCTGACTCTCTCTCTGTTACTATCTCTCTGTCTCTCTCTCTGTTACCATCTCTCTGACTCTCGCTCTCTGTTACTATCTCTCTGACTCTCTCTCTCTGTTACTATCTCTCTGACTCTCTCTCTGTTACTATCTCTCTGTCTCTCTCTCTGTTACTATCTCTCTGACTCTCTCTCTCTCTGTTACTATCTCTCTGACTCTCTCTCTCTGTTACTATCTCTCTGACTCTCTCTCTGTTACTATCTCTCTGTCTCTCTCTCTGTTACTATCTCTCTGACTCTCTCTCTCTCTGTTACTATCTCTCTGACTCTCTCTGTTACTATCTCTCTGACACTCTCTCTCTGTTACTATCTCTCTGACTCTCTGTCTCTCCCTCTGTTACTATCTCTCTGACTCTCTCTCTGTTACTATCTCTCTGACTCTCTCTCTCTCTGTTACTATCTCTCTGTCTCTCTCTCTCTCTGTTACTATCTCTCTGTCTCTCTCTCTGTTACTATCTCTCTGACTTTCTCTCTCTCTGTTACTATCTCTCTGACTCTCTCTCTGTTACTATCTCCCTGACTCTCTCTCTGTTACTATCTATCTGACTCTCTCTCTCTGTTACTATCTCTCTGACTCTCTCTCTGTTACTATCTCTCTGACTCTCTCTCACTGTTACTATCTCTGACTCTCTCTCTCTCTCTGTTACTATCCCTCTGACTCTCTCTCTGTTACTATCTCTCTGACTCTCTCTCTCTGTTACTATCTCTTGGACTCTCTCTCTGTTACTATCTCTCTGACTCTCTCTCTCTGTTACTATCTCTCTGACTCTCTCTATGTTACTATCTCTCTGACTCTCTCTCTGTTACTATTTCTGACTCTCTCTCTCTCTCTGTTACTATCTCTCTGACTCTCTCTCTGTTACTATCTCTCTGACTCTCTCTCTCTGTTACTATCTCTCGGACTCTCACTCTGTTACTATCTCTCTGACTCTCTCTCTCTGTTACTATCTCTCTGACTCTCTCTCTGTTACTATCTCTCTGACTCTCTCTCTCTGTTACTATCTCTGACTCTCTCTCTCTCTCTCTGTTACTATCTCTCTGACTCTCTCTCTGTTACTATCTCTCTGACTCTCTCTCTCTGTTACTATCTCTCGGACTCTCTCTCTGTTACTATCTCTCTGACTCTCTCTCTCTGTTACTATCTCTCTGACTCTCTCTATGTTACTATCTCTCTGACTCTCTCTCTCTGTTACTATCTCTGACTCTCTCTCTCTGTTGCTATCTCTCTGACTCTCTCTGTTACTACCTCTCTGACTCTCTATCTCTGTGTTACTATCTATCTGACTCTCTCTCTCTGTTACTATCTCTCTGTCTCTCTATATGTTACTATCTCTCTGACTCTCTCTCTGTTACTATCTCTCTGACTCTCTCTCTGTTACTATCTCTCTGACTCTCTCTCTGTTACTATCTATCTGACTCTCTCACTCTGTTACTATCTCTCTGACTCTCTCTCTGTTACTATCTCTCTGACTCTCTCTCTCTCTGTTACTATCTATCTGACTCTCTCTCTCTGTTACTATCTCTCTGTCTCTCTCTATGTTACTATCTCTCTGACTCTCTCTCTCTCTCTGTTACTATCTATCTGACTCTCTCTCTCTGTTACTATCTCTCTGTCTCTCTCTATGTTACTATCTCTCTGACTCTCTCTCTCTCTCTGTTACTATCTCTCTGTCTCTCTCTCTCTGTTACTATCTCTCTGACTCTCTCTCTGTTACTATCTATCTGACTCTCTCTCTGTTACTATCTCTCTGACTCTCTCTCTCTGTTACTATCTCTCTGACTCTCTCTCTCTCTGTTACTATCTCTCTGTCTCTCTCTCTGTTACTATCTCTCTGACTCTCTCTGTTACTATCTCTCTGACTCTCTCTCTCTGTTACGATCTCTCTGTCTCTCTCTCTGTTACTATCTTTCTGACTCGCTCTCTGTTACTATCTCTCTGTCTCTCTCTCTGTTACCATCTCTCTGACTCTCTCTCTCTGTTACTATCTCTCTGACTCTCTCTGTTACTATCTCTCTGACTATCTCTGTTACTATCTCTCTGACACTCTCTCTCTGTTACTATCTCTCTGACTCTCTGTCTCTCTCTCTGTTACTATCTCTCTGACTCTCTCTCTGTTACTATCTCTCTGACTCTCTCTCTCTGTTACTATCTCTCTGTCTCTCTCTCTCTCTCTGTTAGTATCTCTCTGTCTCTCTCTCTGTTACTATCTCTCTGACTCTCTCTCTCTCTGTTACTATCTCTCTGACTCTCTCTCTGTTACTATCTCCCTGACTCTCTCTCTGTTACTATCTATCTGACTCTCTCTCTCTGTTACTATCTCTCTGACTCTCTCTCCGTTACTATCTCTCTGACTCTCTCTCTCTCTGTTACTATCTCTCTGACTCTCTCTCTCTGTTACTATCTCTCTGACTCTCCCTCTGTTACTATCTCTCTGACACTCTCTGTTACTATCTCTCTGTCTCTCTCCCTGTTACTATCTCTCTGACTCTCTCTCTCTGTTACTATCTCTCTGACTCTCTCTCTCTCTGTTACTATCTCTCTGACTCTCTCTCTGTTACTATCTCTCTGACTCTCTCTCTCTCTGTTACTATCTCTCTGACTCTCTCTCTGTTACTATCTCTCTGACTCTCTCTCTCTGTTAATATCTCTCGGACTCTCTCTCTGATACTATCTCTCTGACTCTCTCTCTCTGTTACTATCTCTGACTCTCTCTCTCTGTTACTATCTCTCTGACTCTCTCTCTCTCTGTTACTATCTATCTGACACTCTCTGTTACTATCTATCTGACTCTCTCACTCTGTTACTATCTCTCTGACTCACTCTCTGTTACTATCTCTCTGACTCTCTCTCTCTCTGTTACTATCTCTCTGACTCTCTCTCTCTGTTACTATCTCTCTGTCTCTCTCTCTCTCTTACTATCTCTCTGACTCTCTCTGTTACTATCTCTCTGTCTCTCTCTGTTACTATCTCTCTGACTCACTCTCTCTGTTACTATCTCTCTGACTCTCTCTCTGTTACTAACTCTCTGACTCTCTCTCTCTGTTACTATCTCTCTGACTCTCTCTCTCTGTTACTATCTCTCTGACTCTCTTTGTTACTATCTCTCTGACTCTCTCTCTCTCTCTGTTACTATCTCTCTGACTCTCTCTCTCTCTGTTACTATCTATCTGTCTCTCTCTCTGTTACTATCTCTCTGACTCTCTCTCTCTGTTACTATCTATCTGACACTCTCTGTTACTATCTCTCTGACTCTCTCTCTCTGTTACTATCTCTCTGACTCTCTATGTTACTATCTCTCTGACTCTCTCTCTCTCTCTGTTACTATCTCTCTGACTCTCTCTCTCTCTGTTACTATCTATCTGTCTCTCTCTCTGTTACTATCTCTCTGACTCTCTCTCTCTGTTACTATCTATCTGACACTCTCTGTTACTATCTCTCTGACTCTCTCTCTCTCTCTGTTACTATCTCTCTGACTCTCTCTCTCTCTGTTACTATCTATCTGTCTCTCTCTCTGTTACTATCTCTCTGACTCTCTCTCTCTGTTACTATCTCTCTGACTCTCTCTCTGTTACTATCTCTCTGACTCTCTCTCTCTGTTACTATCTCTGACTCTCTCTCTCTCTCTCTGTTACTATCTCTCTGACTCTCTCTCTGTTACTATCTCTCTGACTCTCTCTCTCTGTTACTATCTCTCGGACTCTCTCTCTGTTACTATCTCTCTGACTCTCTCTCTCTGTTACTATCTCTCTGACTCTCTCTATGTTACTATCTCTCTGACTCTCTCTCTCTGTTACTATCTCTGACTCTCTCTCTCTGTTGCTATCTCTCTGACTCTCTCTGTTACTACCTCTCTGACTCTCTATCTCTGTGTTACTATCTATCTGACTCTCTCTCTCTGTTACTATCTCTCTGTCTCTCTATATGTTACTATCTCTCTGACTCTCTCTCTGTTACTATCTCTCTGACTCTCTCTCTGTTACTATCTCTCTGACTCTCTCTCTGTTACTATCTATCTGACTCTCTCACTCTGTTACTATCTCTCTGACTCTCTCTCTGTTACTATCTCTCTGACTCTCTCTCTCTCTGTTACTATCTATCTGACTCTCTCTCTCTGTTACTATCTCTCTGTCTCTCTCTATGTTACTATCTCTCTGACTCTCTCTCTCTCTCTGTTACTATCTATCTGACTCTCTCTCTCTGTTACTATCTCTCTGTCTCTCTCTATGTTACTATCTCTCTGACTCTCTCTCTCTCTCTGTTACTATCTCTCTGTCTCTCTCTCTCTGTTACTATCTCTCTGACTCTCTCTCTGTTACTATCTATCTGACTCTCTCTCTGTTACTATCTCTCTGACTCTCTCTCTCTGTTACTATCTCTCTGACTCTCTCTCTCTCTGTTACTATCTCTCTGTCTCTCTCTCTGTTACTATCTCTCTGACTCTCTCTGTTACTATCTCTCTGACTCTCTCTCTCTGTTACGATCTCTCTGTCTCTCTCTCTGTTACTATCTCTCTGACTCGCTCTCTGTTACTATCTCTCTGTCTCTCTCTCTGTTACCATCTCTCTGACTCTCTCTCTCTGTTACTATCTCTCTGACTCTCTCTGTTACTATCTCTCTGACTATCTCTGTTACTATCTCTCTGACACTCTCTCTCTGTTACTATCTCTCTGACTCTCTGTCTCTCTCTCTGTTACTATCTCTCTGACTCTCTCT
The DNA here is from genome assembly GCF_037043375.1 of Chiloscyllium plagiosum. NCBI lineage: Eukaryota > Metazoa > Chordata > Chondrichthyes > Orectolobiformes > Hemiscylliidae > Chiloscyllium > Chiloscyllium plagiosum. Next base: position 51,963 of record NW_028270371.1, on the reverse strand, counting down.
CTGTTACTATCTCTCTGACTCTCTCTCTCTGTTACTATCTCTCTGTCTCTCTCTCTCTCTGTTACTATCTATCTGACACTCTCTGTTACTATCTATCTGACTCTCTCACTCTGTTACTATCTCTCTGACTCACTCTCTGTTACTATCTCTCTGACTCTCTCTCTCTCTGTTACTATCTCTCTGACTCTCTCTCTCTGTTACTATCTCTCTGTCTCTCTCTCTCTCTTACTATCTCTCTGACTCTCTCTGTTACTATCTCTCTGTCTCTCTCTGTTACTATCTCTCTGACTCACTCTCTCTGTTACTATCTCTCTGACTCTCTCTCTGTTACTAACTCTCTGACTCTCTCTCTCTGTTACTATCTCTCTGACTCTCTCTCTCTGTTACTATCTCTCTGACTCTCTTTGTTACTATCTCTCTGACTCTCTCTCTCTCTCTGTTACTATCTCTCTGACTCTCTCTCTCTCTGTTACTATCTATCTGTCTCTCTCTCTGTTACTATCTCTCTGACTCTCTCTCTCTGTTACTATCTATCTGACACTCTCTGTTACTATCTCTCTGACTCTCTCTCTCTGTTACTATCTCTCTGACTCTCTATGTTACTATCTCTCTGACTCTCTCTCTCTCTCTGTTACTATCTCTCTGACTCTCTCTCTCTCTGTTACTATCTATCTGTCTCTCTCTCTGTTACTATCTCTCTGACTCTCTCTCTCTGTTACTATCTATCTGACACTCTCTGTTACTATCTCTCTGACTCTCTCTCTCTCTCTGTTACTATCTCTCTGACTCTCTCTCTCTCTGTTACTATCTATCTGTCTCTCTCTCTGTTACTATCTCTCTGACTCTCTCTCTCTGTTACTATCTCTCTGACTCTCTCTCTGTTACTATCTCTCTGACTCTCTCTCTCTGTTACTATCTCTGACTCTCTCTCTCTCTCTCTGTTACTATCTCTCTGACTCTCTCTCTGTTACTATCTCTCTGACTCTCTCTCTCTGTTACTATCTCTCGGACTCTCTCTCTGTTACTATCTCTCTGACTCTCTCTCTCTGTTACTATCTCTCTGACTCTCTCTATGTTACTATCTCTCTGACTCTCTCTCTCTGTTACTATCTCTGACTCTCTCTCTCTGTTGCTATCTCTCTGACTCTCTCTGTTACTACCTCTCTGACTCTCTATCTCTGTGTTACTATCTATCTGACTCTCTCTCTCTGTTACTATCTCTCTGTCTCTCTATATGTTACTATCTCTCTGACTCTCTCTCTGTTACTATCTCTCTGACTCTCTCTCTGTTACTATCTCTCTGACTCTCTCTCTGTTACTATCTATCTGACTCTCTCACTCTGTTACTATCTCTCTGACTCTCTCTCTGTTACTATCTCTCTGACTCTCTCTCTCTCTGTTACTATCTATCTGACTCTCTCTCTCTGTTACTATCTCTCTGTCTCTCTCTATGTTACTATCTCTCTGACTCTCTCTCTCTCTCTGTTACTATCTATCTGACTCTCTCTCTCTGTTACTATCTCTCTGTCTCTCTCTATGTTACTATCTCTCTGACTCTCTCTCTCTCTCTGTTACTATCTCTCTGTCTCTCTCTCTCTGTTACTATCTCTCTGACTCTCTCTCTGTTACTATCTATCTGACTCTCTCTCTGTTACTATCTCTCTGACTCTCTCTCTCTGTTACTATCTCTCTGACTCTCTCTCTCTCTGTTACTATCTCTCTGTCTCTCTCTCTGTTACTATCTCTCTGACTCTCTCTGTTACTATCTCTCTGACTCTCTCTCTCTCTGTTACGATCTCTCTGTCTCTCTCTCTGTTACTATCTCTCTGACTCGCTCTCTGTTACTATCTCTCTGTCTCTCTCTCTGTTACCATCTCTCTGACTCTCTCTCTCTGTTACTATCTCTCTGACTCTCTCTGTTACTATCTCTCTGACTATCTCTGTTACTATCTCTCTGACACTCTCTCTCTGTTACTATCTCTCTGACTCTCTGTCTCTCTCTCTGTTACTATCTCTCTGACTCTCTCTCTGTTACTATCTCTCTGACTCTCTCTCTCTGTTACTATCTCTCTGTCTCTCTCTCTCTCTCTGTTAGTATCTCTCTGTCTCTCTCTCTGTTACTATCTCTCTGACTCTCTCTCTCTCTGTTACTATCTCTCTGACTCTCTCTCTGTTACTATCTCCCTGACTCTCTCTCTGTTACTATCTATCTGACTCTCTCTCTCTGTTACTATCTCTCTGACTCTCTCTCCGTTACTATCTCTCTGACTCTCTCTCTCTCTGTTACTATCTCTCTGACTCTCTCTCTCTGTTACTATCTCTCTGACTCTCCCTCTGTTACTATCTCTCTGACACTCTCTGTTACTATCTCTCTGTCTCTCTCCCTGTTACTATCTCTCTGACTCTCTCTCTCTGTTACTATCTCTCTGACTCTCTCTCTCTCTGTTACTATCTCTCTGACTCTCTCTCTGTTACTATCTCTCTGACTCTCTCTCTCTCTGTTACTATCTCTCTGACTCTCTCTCTGTTACTATCTCTCTGACTCTCTCTCTCTGTTACTATCTCTCGGACTCTCTCTCTGATACTATCTCTCTGACTCTCTCTCTCTGTTACTATCTCTCTGTCTCTCTCTCTGTTACTATCTCTCTGACTCTCTCTCTCTCTGTTACTATCTATCTGACACTCTCTGTTACTATCTATCTGACTCTCTCACTCTGTTACTATCTCTCTGACTCACTCTCTGTTACTATCTCTCTGACTCTCTCTCTCTCTGTTACTATCTCTCTGACTCTCTCTCTCTGTTACTATCTCTCTGTCTCTCTCTCTCTCTTACTATCTCTCTGACTCTCTCTGTTACTATCTCTCTGTCTCTCTCTGTTACTATCTCTCTGACTCACTCTCTCTGTTACTATCTCTCTGACTCTCTCTCTGTTACTAACTCTCTGACTCTCTCTCTCTGTTACTATCTCTCTGACTCTCTCTCTCTGTTACTATCTCTCTGACTCTCTTTGTTACTATCTCTCTGACTCTCTCTCTCTCTCTGTTACTATCTCTCTGACTCTCTCTCTCTCTGTTACTATCTATCTGTCTCTCTCTCTGTTACTATCTCTCTGACTCTCTCTCTCTGTTACTATCTATCTGACACTCTCTGTTACTATCTATCTGACTCTCTCACTCTGTTACTATCTCTCTGACTCACTCTCTGTTACTATCTCTCTGACTCTCTCTGTTACTATCTCTCTGTCTCTCTCTGTTACTATCTCTCTGACTCTCTGTCTGTTACTATCTCTCTGTCTCTCTCTCTCTCTGTTACTATCTCTCTGACTCTCTGTTACTATCTCTCTGACTCTCTCTCTCTGTTACTATCTCACTGACTCTCTCTGTTACTATCTCTCTGACTCTCCCTGTCTCTCTCTGTTACTATCTCTCTGACGCTCTCTCTGTTACTATCTCTCTGTCTCTCTCTCTGTGACTATCTCTGACTCTCTCTCTCTGTTACTATCTCTCTGACTGTCTCTCTCTGTTACTATCTCTCTGACTGTCTCTCTCTGTTACCATCTCTCTGACTCTCTCTCTCTGTTACTATCTATCTGACTCTCTCTCTCTGTTACTATCTCTCTGTCTCTCTCTATGTTACTATCTCTCTGACTCTCTCTCTCTGTTAGTATCTCTCTGACTCTCTCTCTGTTACTATCTCTCTGACTCTCTCTCTCTCTGTTACTATCTATCTGACTCTCTCTCTCTGTTACTATCTCTCTGTCTCTCTCTCTGTTACTATCTCTCTGACTCTCTCTCTCTGTTACTATCTCTCTGACTCTCTCTCTTTTACTATCTCTATGTCTCTCTGTTACTATCTCTCTGACTCTCTCTGTTACTATCTCTCTGTCTCTCTCTGTTACTATCTCTCTGTCTCTCTCTCTCTGTTACTATCTCTCTGTCTCTCTCTGTTACTATCTCTCTGACTCTCTCTCTCTGTTACTATCTCTCTGTCTCTCTCTCTCTGTTACTATCTCTCTGTCTCTCTCTCTCTGTTACTATCTCTCTGACTCTCTCTGTTACTATCTCTCTGACTCTCTCTCTCTGTTACTATCTCACTGACACTCTCTCTCTGTTACTATCTCTCTGACTCTCCCTGTCTCTCTCTGTTACTATCTCTCTGACGCTCTCTCTGTTACTATCTCTCTGTCTCTCTCTCTGTGACTATCTCTGACTCTCTCTCTCTGTTACTATCTCTCTGACTCTCTCTCTCTGTTACTATCTCACTGACACTCTCTCTCTGTTACTATCTCTCTGACTCTCCCTGTCTCTCTCTGTTACTATCTCTCTGACGCTCTCTCTGTTACTATCTCTCTGTCTCTCTCTCTGTGACTATCTCTGACTCTCTCTCTCTGTTACTATCTCTCTGACTCTCTCTCTCTGTTAGTATCTCTCTGACTCTCTCTCTGTTACTATCTCTCTGACTCTCTCTCTCTCTGTTACTATCTATCTGACTCTCTCTCTTTGTTACTATCTCTCTGTCTCACTCTCTGTTACTATCTCTCTGACTCTCTCTCTGTAGCTGTCTCTCTGACTCTCTCTCTGTTACTATCTCTATGTCTCTCTCTGTTACTATCTCTCTGACTCTCTCTGTTACTATCTCTCTGTCTCTCTCTGTTACTATCTCTCTGTCTCTCTCTCTGTTACTATCTCTCTGACTCTCTCTGTTACTATCTCTCTGTCTCTCTCTGTTACTATCTCTCTGACTCACTCTCTCTGTTACTATCTCTATGTCTCTCTCTGTTACTATCTCTCTGACTCTCTCTGTTACTATCTCTCTGACTCTCTCTCTCTGTTACTATCTCTCTGACTCTCTATGTTACTATCTCTCTGACTCTCTCTCTCTCTCTGTTACTATCTCTCTGACTCTCTCTCTCTCTGTTACTATCTATCTGTCTCTCTCTCTGTTACTATCTCTCTGACTCTCTCTCTCTGTTACTATCTATCTGACACTCTCTGTTACTATCTATCTGACTCTCTCACTCTGTTACTATCTCTCTGACTCACTCTCTGTTACTATCTCTCTGACTCTCTCTGTTACTATCTCTCTGTCTCTCTCTGTTACTATCTCTCTGACTCTCTCTCTGTTACTATCTCTCTGTCTCTCTCTCTCTCTGTTACTATCTCTCTGACTCTCTGTTACTATCTCTCTGACTCTCTCTCTCTGTTACTATCTCACTGACTCTCTCTGTTACTATCTCTCTGACTCTCCCTGTCTCTCTCTGTTACTATCTCTCTGACGCTCTCTCTGTTACTATATCTCTGTCTCTCTCTCTGTGACTATCTCTGACTCTCTCTCTCTGTTACTATCTCTCTGACTGTCTCTCTCTGTTACTATCTCTCTGACTGTCTCTCTCTGTTACCATCTCTCTGACTCTCTCTCTCTGTTACTATCTATCTGACTCTCTCTCTCTGTTACTATCTCTCTGTCTCTCTCTATGTTACTATCTCTCTGACTCTCTCTCTCTGTTAGTATCTCTCTGACTCTCTCTCTGTTACTATCTCTCTGACTCTCTCTCTCTCTGTTACTATCTATCTGACTCTCTCTCTCTGTTACTATCTCTCTGTCTCTCTCTCTGTTACTATCTCTCTGACTCTCTCTCTCTGTTACTATCTCTCTGACTCTCTCTCTGTTACTATCTCTATGTCTCTCTGTTACTATCTCTCTGACTCTCTCTGTTACTATCTCTCTGTCTCTCTCTGTTACTATCTCTCTGTCTCTCTCTCTCTGTTACTATCTCTCTGTCTCTCTCTGTGACTATCTCTCTGACTCTCTCTCTCGGTTACTATCTCTCTGTCTCTCTCTCTCTGTTACTATCTCTCTGTCTCTCTCTCTCTGTTACTATCTCTCTGACTCTCTCTGTTACTATCTCTCTGACTCTCTCTCTCTCTGTTACTATCTCTCTGACTCTCTCTCTCTGTTACTATCTCTCTGTCTCTCTCTCTGTTACTATCTCTCTGACTCTCTCTCCCTGTTACTATCTCTCTGACTCTCTCTCTGTTACTATCTCTATGTCTCTCTCTGTTACTATCTCTCTGACTCTCTCTGTTACTATCTCTCTGTCTCTCTCTGTTACTATCTCTCTGTCTCTCTCTCTGTTACTATCTCTCTGACTCTCTCTGTTACTATCTCTCTGACTCTCTCTCTCTCTGTTACTATCTCTCTGACTCTCTCTCTGTTACTATCTCACTGACTCTCTCTCTGTTACTATCTCTCTGACTCTCTCTCTCTGTTACTATCTCTCTGTCTCTCTCTCTGTGACTATCTCTCTGACTCTCTCTCTCTGTTACTATCTCTCTGACTGTCTCTCTCTGTTACTATCTCTCTGACTCTCTCTCTCTGTTACTATCTTTCTGACTGTCTCTCTCTGTTACCATCTCTCTGACTCTCTCTCTCTGTTACTATCTCTCTGACTCTCTATCTGTGTTACTATCTCTCTGTCTCTCTCTCTGTTACTATCTCTCTGACTCTCTCTCTGTTACTATCTCTGTGACTCTCTCTCTGTTACTATCTCTCTGACTCTCTCTCTCTGTTACTATCTCTCTGACACTCTCTCTGTTACTATCTCTCTGACTCTCTCTGTTACTATCTCTCTGACTCTATCTCTCTGTTACTATCTCTGTTACTATATCTGACTCTCTCTCACTCTTACTATCTCTCTGACTCACTCTCTCTGTTACTATCTCTCTGACTCTCTCTCTGTTACTAACTCTCTGACTCTCTCTCTCTGTTACTATCTCTCTGACTCTCTCTCTCTGTTACTATCTCTCTGACTCTCTATGTTACTATCTCTCTGACTCTCTCTCTCTCTCTGTTACTACCTCTCTGACTCTCTCTCTCTCTGTTACTATCTATCTGACTCTCTCTCTCTCTGTTACTATCTCTCTGTCTCTCTCTATGTTACTATCTCTCTGACTCTCTCTCTGTTACTATCTCTCTGACTCTCTCTCTCTGTTACTATCTCTCTGACTCGCTCTCTCTCTGTTACTATCTCTCTGACTCTCTCACTCTTACTATCTCTCTGACTCTCTCTCTGTTACTATCTCTCTGACTCTGTCTCTCTCTGTTACTATCTCTCTGACTCTCTCTCTCTGTTACTATCTCTCTGTCTCTCTCTATGTTACTATCTCTCTGACTCTCTCTCTCTCTGTTACTATCTATCTGACTCTCTCTCTCTGTTACTATCTCTCTGTCTCTCTCTATGTTACTATCTCTCTGTCTCTCTCTCTCTGTTACTATCTCTCTGACTCTCTCTCTCTCTGTTACTATCTCTCTGACTCTCTCTCTCTGTTACTATCTCTCTGTCTCTCTCTCTGTTACTATCTCTCGACTCTCTCTCTTTGTTACTATCTCTCTGTTACTATCTCTCTGACTCTCTCTCTCTCTGTTACTATCTCTCTGACTCTCCCTCTGTTACTATCTCTCTGACACTCTCTGTTACTATCTCTCTGTCTCTCTCCCTGTTACTATCTCTCTGACTCTCTCTCTCTGTTACTATCTCTCTGACTCTCTCTCTCTCTGTTACTATCTCTCTGACTCTCTCTCTGTTACTATCTCTCTGACTCTCTCTCTCTCTGTTACTATCTCTCTGACTCTCTCTCTGTTACTATCTCTCTGACTCTCTCTCTCTGTTACTATCTCTCGGACTCTCTCTCTGTTACTATCTCTCTGACTCTCTCTCTCTGTTACTATCTCTGACTCTCTCTCTCTGTTACTATCTCTCTGACTCTCTCTCTCTCTCTGTTACTATCTGTCTGACACTCTCTGTTACTATCTATCTGACTCTCTCACTCTGTTACTATCTCTCTGACTCACTCTCTGTTACTATCTCTCTGACTCTCTCTCTCTCTGTTACTATCTCTCTGACTCTCTCTCTCTGTTACTATCTCTCTGTCTCTCTCTCTCTGTTACTATCTCTCTGACTCTCTCTGTTACTATCTCTCTGTCTCTCTCTGTTACTATCTCTCTGACTCTCTCTCTCTCTGTTACTATCTCTCTGACTCCCTCTCTGTTACTATCTCTCTGGCTCTCTCTCTGTTACTATCTCTCTGACTCTCTCTCTCTCTGTTACTATCTATCTGACTCTCTCTCTTTGTTACTATCTCTCTGTCTCACTCTCTGTTACTATCTCTCTGACTCTCTCTCTGTAGCTATCTCTCTGACTCTCTCTCTGTTACTATCTCTATGTCTCTCTCTGTTACTATCTCTCTGACTCTCTCTGTTACTATCTCTCTGTCTCTCTCTGTTACTATCTCTCTGACTCTCTCTCTGTTACTATCTCTCTGACTCTCTCTGTTACTATCTCTCTGACTCTCTCTCTCTCTGTTACTATCTCTCTGACTCTCTCTCTGTTACTATCTCACTGACTCTCTCTCTGTTACTATCTCTCTGACTCTCTCTCTCTGTTACTATCTCTCTGTCTCTCTCTCTGTGACTATCTCTCTGACTCTCTCTCTCTGTTACTATCTCTCTGACTGTCTCTCTCTGTTACTATCTCTCTGACTGTCTCTCTCTGTTACTATCTTTCTGACTGTCTCTCTCTGTTACCATCTCTCTGACTCTCTCTCTCTGTTACTATCTCTCTGACTCTCTATCTGTGTTACTATCTCTCTGTCTCTCTCTCTGTTACTATCTCTCTGACTCTCTCTCTGTTACTATCTCTGTGACTCTCTCTCTGTTACTATCTCTCTGACTCTCTCTCTCTGTTACTATCTCTCTGACACTCTCTCTGTTACTATCTCTCTGACTCTCTCTGTTACTATCTCTCTGACTCTATCTCTCTGTTACTATCTCTGTTACTATATCTGACTCTCTCTCACTCTTACTATCTCTCTGACTCACTCTCTCTGTTACTATCTCTCTGACTCTCTCTCTGTTACTAACTCTCTGACTCTCTCTCTCTGTTACTATCTCTCTGACTCTCTCTCTCTGTTACTATCTCTCTGACTCTCTATGTTACTATCTCTCTGACTCTCTCTCTCTCTCTGTTACTACCTCTCTGACTCTCTCTCTCTCTGTTACTATCTATCTGACTCTCTCTCTCTCTGTTACTATCTCTCTGTCTCTCTCTATGTTACTATCTCTCTGACTCTCTCTCTGTTACTATCTCTCTGACTCTCTCTCTCTGTTACTATCTCTCTGACTCGCTCTCTCTCTGTTACTATCTCTCTGACTCTCTCACTCTTACTATCTCTCTGACTCTCTCTCTGTTACTATCTCTCTGACTCTGTCTCTCTCTGTTACTATCTCTCTGACTCTCTCTCTCTGTTACTATCTCTCTGTCTCTCTCTATGTTACTATCTCTCTGACTCTCTCTCTCTCTGTTACTATCTATCTGACTCTCTCTCTCTGTTACTATCTCTCTGTCTCTCTCTATGTTACTATCTCTCTGTCTCTCTCTCTCTGTTACTATCTCTCTGACTCTCTCTCTCTCTGTTACTATCTCTCTGACTCTCTCTCTCTGTTACTATCTCTCTGTCTCTCTCTCTGTTACTATCTCTCGACTCTCTCTGTTACTATCTCTCTGTTACTATCTCTCTGACTCTCTCTCTCTCTGTTACTATCTCTCTGACTCTCCCTCTGTTACTATCTCTCTGACTCTCTCTCTCTGTTACTATCTCTCTGACTCTCTCTCTCTCTGTTACTATCTCTCTGACTCTCTCTCTGTTACTATCTCTCTGACTCTCTCTCTCTCTGTTACTATCTCTCTGACTCTCTCTCTGTTACTATCTCTCTGACTCTCTCTCTCTGTTACTATCTCTCGGACTCTCTCTCTGTTACTATCTCTCTGACTCTCTCTCTGTTACTATCTCTGACTCTCTCTCTCTGTTACTATCTCTCTGACTCTCTCTCTCTCTCTGTTACTATCTATCTGACACTCTCTGTTACTATCTATCTGACTCTCTCACTCTGTTACTATCTCTCTGACTCACTCTCTGTTACTATCTCTCTGACTCTCTCTCTCTCTGTTACTATCTCTCTGACTCTCTCTCTCTGTTACTATCTCTCTGTCTCTCTCTCTCTGTTACTATCTCTCTGACTCTCTCTGTTACTATCTCTCTGTCTCTCTCTGTTACTATCTCTCTGACTCTCTCTCTCTCTGTTACTATCTCTCTGACTCCCTCTCTGTTACTATCTCTCTGGCTCTCTCTCTGTTACTATCTCTCTGACTCTCTCTCTCTCTCTGTTACTATCTCTCTGACTCTCTCTCTGTTACTATCTCTCTGACTCTCTCTCTCTGTTACTATCTCTCGGACTCTCTCTCTGTTACTATCTCTCTGACTCTCTCTCTCTGTTACTATCTCTCTGACTCTCTCTCTGTTACTATCTCTCTGACTCTCTCTCTCTGTTACTATCTCTGACTCTCTCTCTCTCTCTCTGTTACTATCTCTCTGACTCTCTCTCTGTTACTATCTCTCTGACTCTCTCTCTCTGTTACTATCTCTCGGACTCTCTCTCTGTTACTATCTCTCTGACTCTCTCTCTCTGTTACTATCTCTCTGACTCTCTCTATGTTACTATCTCTCTGACTCTCTCTCTCTGTTACTATCTCTGACTCTCTCTCTCTCTCTGTTACTATCTCTCTGACTCTCTCTCTCTCTGTTACTATCTCTCTGACTCTCTCTCTCTGTTACTATCTCTCTGTCTCTCTCTCTGTTACTATCTCTCTGACTCTCTCTCTCTGTTACTATCTCTCTGACTCTCTCTATGTTACTATCTCTCTGACTCTCTCTCTCTGTTACTATCTCTGACTCTCTCTCTCTCTCTGTTACTATCTCTCTGACTCTCTCTCTCTGTTACTACCTCTCTGACTCTCTCTCTCTCTGTTACTATCTATCTGACTCTCTCTCTCTCTGTTACTATCTCTCTGTCTCTCTCTATGTTACTATCTCTCTGACTCTCTCTCTGTTACTATCTCTCTGACTCTCTCTCTCTGTTACTATCTCTCTGACTCGCTCTCTCTCTGTTACTATCTCTCTGACTCTCTCACTCTTACTATCTCTCTGACTCTCTCTCTGTTACTATCTCTCTGACTCTGTCTCTCTCTGTTACTATCTCTCTGACTCTCTCTCTCTGTTACTATCTCTCTGACACTCTCTCTCTCTGTTACTATCTCTCTGACTCTCTCTCTCTGTTACTATCTCTCTGACTCTCCCTCTGTTACTATCTCTCTGTCTCTCTCTCTGTTACTATCTCTCTGACTCTCTCTCTGTTACTATCTCTCTGACTCTGTCTCTCTCTGTTACTATCTCTCTGACTCTCTCTCTCTGTTACTATCTCTCTGACACTCTCTCTCTCTGTGACTATCTCTCTGACTCTCTCTCTCTGTTACTATCTCTCTGACTGTCTCTCTCTGTTACTATCTCTCTGACTGTCTCTCTCTGTTACTATCTTTCTGACTGTCTCTCTCTGTTACCATCTCTCTGACTCTCTCTCTCTGTTACTATCTCTCTGACTCTCTATCTGTGTTACTATCTCTCTGTCTCTCTCTCTGTTACTATCTCTCTGACTCTCTCTCTGTTACTATCTCTGTGACTCTCTCTCTGTTACTATCTCTCTGACTCTCTCTCTCTGTTACTATCTCTCTGACACTCTCTCTGTTACTATCTCTCTGGCTCTCTCTGTTACTATCTCTCTGACTCTCTCTCTCTGTTACTATCTCTGTTACTATATCTGACTCTCTCTCACTCTTACTATCTCTCTGACTCACTCTCTCTGTTACTATCTCTCTGACTCTCTCTCTGTTACTAACTCTCTGACTCTCTCTCTCTGTTACTATCTCTCTGACTCTCTCTCTCTGTTACTATCTCTCTGACTCTCTATGTTACTATCTCTCTGACTCTCTCTCTCTCTCTGTTACTACCTCTCTGACTCTCTCTCTCTCTGTCACTATCTATCTGACTCTCTCTCTCTCTGTTACTATCTCTCTGTCTCTCTCTATGTTACTATCTCTCTGACTCTCTCTCTGTTACTATCTCTCTGACTCTCTCTCTCTGTTACTATCTCTCTGACTCGCTCTCTCTCTGTTACTATCTCTCTGACTCTCTCACTCTTACTATCTCTCTGACTCTCTCTCTGTTACTATCTCTCTGACTCTGTCTCTCTCTGTTACTATCTCTCTGACTCTCTCTCTCTGTTACTATCTCTCTGTCTCTCTCCATGTTACTATCTCTCTGACTCTCTCTCTCTCTGTTACTATCTATCTGACTCTCTCTCTCTGTTACTATCTCTCTGTCTCTCTCTATGTTACTATCTCTCTGTCTCTCTCTCTGTTACTATCTCTCGACTCTCTCTGTTACTATCTCTCTGTTACTATCTCTCTGACTCTCTCTCTCTCTGTTACTATCTCTCTGACACTCCCTCTGTTACTATCTCTCTGACACTCTCTGTTACTATCTCTCTGTCTCTCTCCCTGTTACTATCTCTCTGACTCTCTCTCTCTGTTACTATCTCTCTGACTCTCTCTCTCTCTGTTACTATCTCTCTGACTCTCTCTCTGTTACTATCTCTCTGACTCTCTCTCTCTGTTAGTATCTCTCTGACTCTCTCTCTGTTACTATCTCTCTGACTCTCTCTCTCTCTGTTACTATCTCTCTGACTCTCTCTCTCTCTGTTACTATCTCTCTGACTCTCTCTCTGTTACTATCTCTCTGACTCTCTCTCTCTGTTAGTATCTCTCTGACTCTCTCTCTCTGTTACTATCTCTCTGACTCTCTCTCTGTTACTATATCTGACTCTCTCTCTTTGTTACTATCTCTCTGTCTCACTCTCTGTTACTATCTCTCTGACTCTCTCTCTGTAGCTATCTCTCTGACTCTCTCTCTGTTACTATCTCTATGTCTCTCTCTGTTACTATCTCTCTGACTCTCTCTGTTACTATCTCTCTGTCTCTCTCTGTTACTATCTCTCTGTCTCTCTCTCTGTTACTATCTCTCTGACTCTCTCTGTTACTATCTCTCTGACTCTCTCTCTCTCTGTTACTATCTCTCTGACTCTCTCTCTGTTACTATCTCACTGACTCTCTCTCTGTTACTATCTCTCTGACTCTCTCTCTCTGTTACTATCTCTCTGTCTCTCTCTCTGTGACTATCTCTCTGACTCTCTCTCTCTGTTACTATCTCTCTGACTGTCTCTCTCTGTTACTATCTCTCTGACTGTCTCTCTCTGTTACTATCTTTCTGACTGTCTCTCTCTGTTACCATCTCTCTGACTCTCTCTCTCTGTTACTATCTCTCTGACTCTCTATCTGTGTTACTATCTCTCTGTCTCTCTCTCTGTTACTATCTCTCTGACTCTCTCTCTGTTACTATCTCTGTGACTCTCTCTGTTACTATCTCTCTGACTCTCTCTCTCTCTGTTACTATCTCTCTGACACTCTCTCTGTTACTATCTCTCTGACTCTCTCTGTTACTATCTCTCTGACTCTATCTCTCTCTTACTATCTCTGTTACTATATCTGACTCTCTCTCACTCTTACTATCTCTCTGACTCACTCTCTCTGTTACTATCTCTCTGACTCTCTCTCTGTTACTAACTCTCTGACTCTCTCTCTCTGTTACTATCTCTCTGACTCTCTCTCTCTGTTACTATCTCTCTGACTCTCTATGTTACTATCTCTCTGACTCTCTCTCTCTCTCTGTTACTACCTCTCTGACTCTCTCTCTCTCTGTTACTATCTATCTGACTCTCTCTCTCTCTGTTACTATCTCTCTGTCTCTCTCTATGTTACTATCTCTCTGACTCTCTCTCTGTTACTATCTCTCTGACTCTCTCTCTCTGTTACTATCTCTCTGACTCGCTCTCTCTCTGTTACTATCTCTCTGACTCTCTCACTCTGTTACTATCTCTCTGACTCTCTCACTCTTACTATCTCTCTGACTCTCTCTCTGTTACTATCTCTCTGACTCTCTCTCTCTCTGTTACTATCTCTCTGACTCTCTCTCTCTGTTACTATCTCTCTGTCTCTCTCTATGTTACTATCTCTCTGACTCTCTCTCTCTCTGTTACTATCTATCTGACTCTCTCTCTCTGTTACTATCTCTCTGTCTCTCTCTATGTTACTATCTCTCTGTCTCTCTCTCTCTGTTACTATCTCTCTGACTCTATCTCTCTCTGTTACTATCTCTCTGACTCTCTCTCTCTGTTACTATCTCTCTGTCTCTCTCTCTGTTACTATCTCTCGACTCTCTCTGTTACTATCTCTCTGTTACTATCTCTCTGACTCTCTCTCTCTGTTACTATCTCTCTGACTCTCCCTCTGTTACTATCTCTCTGACACTCTCTGTTACTATCTCTCTGTCTCTCTCCCTGTTACTATCTCTCTGACTCTCTCTCTCTGTTATTATCTCTCTGACTCTCTCTCTCTCTGTTACTATCTCTCTGACTCTCTCTCTGTTACTATCTCTCTGACTCTCTCTCTCTCTGTTACTATCTCTCTGACTCTCTGTTACTATCTCTCTGACTCTCTCTCTCTGTTACTATCTCTCGGACTCTCTCTCTGTTACTATCTCTCTGACTCTCTCTCTCTGTTACTATCTCTGACTCTCTCTCTCTGTTACTATCTCTCTGACTCTCTCTCTCTCTCTGTTACTATCTATCTGACACTCTCTGTTACTATCTATCTGACTCTCTCACTCTGTTACTATCTCTCTGACTCACTCTCTGTTACTATCTCTCTGACTCTCTCTCTCTCTGTTACTATCTCTCTGACTCTCTCTCTCTGTTACTATCTCTCTGTCTCTCTCTCTCTGTTACTATCTCTCTGACTCTCTCTGTTACTATCTCTCTGTCTCTCTCTGTTACTATCTCTCTGACTCTCTCTCTCTCTGTTACTATCTCTCTGACTCCCTCTCTGTTACTATCTCTCTGGCTCTCTCTCTGTTACTATCTCTCTGACTCTCTCTCTCTCTCTGTTACTATCTCTCTGACTCTCTCTCTGTTACTATCTCTCTGACTCTCTCTCTCTGTTACTATCTCTCGGACTCTCTCTCTGTTACTATCTCTCTGACTCTCTCTCTCTGTTACTATCTCTCTGACTCTCTCTCTGTTACTATCTCTCTGACTCTCTCTCTCTGTTACTATCTCTGACTCTCTCTCTCTCTCTCTGTTACTATCTCTCTGACTCTCTCTCTGTTACTATCTCTCTGACTCTCTCTCTCTGTTACTATCTCTCGGACTCTCTCTCTGTTACTATCTCTCTGACTCTCTCTCTCTGTTACTATCTCTCTGACTCTCTCTATGTTACTATCTCTCTGACTCTCTCTCTCTGTTACTATCTCTGACTCTCTCTCTCTCTCTGTTACTATCTCTCTGACTCTCTCTCTCTCTGTTACTATCTCTCTGACTCTCTCTCTCTGTTACTATCTCTCTGTCTCTCTCTCTGTTACTATCTCTCGACTCTCTCTGTTACTATCTCTCTGTTACTATCTCTCTGACACTCTCTCTCTCTGTTACTATCTCTCTGACTCTCTCTCTCTGTTACTATCTCTCTGACTCTCTCTCTCTGTTACTATCTCTCTGACTCTCCCTCTGTTACTATCTCTCTGTCTCTCTCTCTGTGACTATCTCTCTGACTCTCTCTCTCTGTTACTATCTCTCTGACTGTCTCTCTCTGTTACTATCTCTCTGACTGTCTCTCTCTGTTACTATCTTTCTGACTGTCTCTCTCTGTTACCATCTCTCTGACTCTCTCTCTCTGTTACTATCTCTCTGACTCTCTATCTGTGTTACTATCTCTCTGTCTCTCTCTCTGTTACTATCTCTCTGACTCTCTCTCTGTTACTATCTCTGTGACTCTCTCTCTGTTACTATCTCTCTGACTCTCTCTCTCTGTTACTATCTCTCTGACACTCTCTCTGTTACTATCTCTCTGACACTCTCTCTGTTACTATCTCTCTGACTCTCTCTCTCTCTGTTACTATCTCTCTGACTCTCTCTGTTACTATCTCTCTGACTCTATCTCTCTGTTACTATCTCTGTTACTATATCTGACTCTCTCTCACTCTTACTATCTCTCTGACTCACTCTCTCTGTTACTATCTCTCTGACTCTCTCTCTGTTACTAACTCTCTGACTCTCTCTCTCTGTTACTATCTCTCTGACTCTCTCTCTCTGTTACTATCTCTCTGACTCTCTCTCTCTGTTACTATCTCTCTGACTCTCTCTCTGTTACTATCTCTCTGACTCTCTCTCTCTCTCTGTTACTACCTCTCTGACTCTCTCTCTCTCTGTTACTATCTATCTGACTCTCTCTCTCTCTGTTACTATCTCTCTGTCTCTCTCTATGTTACTATCTCTCTGACTCTCTCTCTGTTACTATCTCTCTGACTCTCTCTCTCTGTTACTATCTCTCTGACTCGCTCTCTCTCTGTTACTATCTCTCTGACTCTCTCACTCTTACTATCTCTCTGACTCTCTCTCTGTTACTATCTCTCTGACTCTGTCTCTCTCTGTTACTATCTCTCTGACTCTCTCTCTCTGTTACTATCTCTCTGTCTCTCTCTATGTTACTATCTCTCTGACTCTCTCTCTCTCTGTTACTATCTATCTGACTCTCTCTCTCTGTTACTATCTCTCTGTCTCTCTCTATGTTACTATCTCTCTGTCTCTCTCTCTCTGTTACTATCTCTCTGACTCTCTCTCTCTCTGTTACTATCTCTCTGACTCTCTCTCTCTGTTACTATCTCTCTGTCTCTCTCTCTGTTACTATCTCTCGACTCTCTCTGTTACTATCTCTCTGTTACTATCTCTCTGACACTCTCTCTCTCTGTTACTATCTCTCTGACTCTCTCTCTCTGTTACTCTCTCTCTGACTCTCCCTCTGTTACTATCTCTCTGACACTCTCTGTTACTATCTCTCTGTCTCTCTCCCTGTTACTATCTCTCTGACTCTCTCTCTCTGTTACTATCTCTCTGACTCTCTCTCTCTCTGTTACTATCTCTCTGTCTCTCTCTCTGTTACTATCTCTCTGACTCTCTCTCTCTCTGTTACTATCTCTCTGACTCTCTCTCTGTTACTATCTCTCTGACTCTCTCTCTCTGTTACTATCTCTCGGACTCTCTCTCTGTTACTATCTCTCTGACTCTCTCTCTCTGTTACTATCTCTGACTCTCTCTCTCTGTTACTATCTCTCTGACTCTCTCTCTCTCTGTTACTATCTATCTGACTCTCTCTCTGTTACTATCTCTCTGACTCTCTCTCTCTGTTACTATCTCTCTCTCTCTCTCTGTTACTATCTCTCTGACTCTCTCTCTCTCTGTTACTATCTCTCTGACTCTCTCTCTCTGTTACTATCTCTCTGTCTCTCTCTCTCTGTTACTATCTCTCTGACTCTCTCTGTTACTATCTCTCTGTCTCTCTCTGTTACTATCTCTCTGACTCTCTCTCTCTCTGTTACTATCTCTCTGACTCTCTCTCTGTTACTATCTCTCTGGCTCTCTCTCTGTTACTATCTCTCTGACTCTCTCTCTCTCTCTGTTACTATCTCTCTGACTCTCTCTCTGTTACTATCTCTCTGACTCTCTCTCTCTCTCTGTTACTATCTCTCGGACTCTCTCTCTGTTACTATCTCTCTGACTCTCTCTCTCTGTTACTATCTCTCTGACTCTCTCTCTGTTACTATCTCTCTGACTCTCTCTCTCTGTTACTATCTCTCTGACTCTCTCTCTCTGTTACTATCTCTCTGACTCTCTTTCTCTGTTACTATCTCTCTGACTCTCTCTGTTACTATCTCTCTGACTCTCTCTCTCTGGTACTATCTCTCTGACTCTCTCTCTCTGGTACTATCTCTCTGACACTCTCTCTCTGTTACTATCTCTCTGACTCTCTCTCTGTTACTATCTCTCGGACTCTCTCTCTGTTACTATCTCTCTGACTCTCTCCCTCTGTTACTATCACTCTGACTCTCTCTATGTTACTATCTCTCTGACTCTCTCTCTCTGTTACTATCTCTGACTCTCTCTCTCTCTGTTACTATCTCTCTGACTCTCTCTCTGTTACTATCTCTCTGTCTCTCTATATGTTACTATCTCTCTGACTCTCTCTCTGTTACTATATCTCTGACTCTCTCTCTGTTACTATCTATCTGACTCTCTCACTCTGTTACTATCTCTCTGACTCTCTCTCTCTCTGTTACTATCTATCTGACTCTCTCTATGTTACTATCTCTCTGTCTCTCTCTCTCTGTTACTATCTCTCTGACTCTCTCTGTTACTATCTCTCTGTCTCTCTCTGTTACTATCTCTCTGACTCTCTCTCTCTCTGTTACTATCTCTCTGACTCTCTCTCTCTGTTACTATCTCTCTGACTCTCTCTCTGTTACTATCTCTCTGACTCTCTCTCTCTGTTACTATCTCTGACTCTCTCTCTCTCTTTCTGTTACTATCTCTCTGACTCTCTCTCTGTTACTATCTCTCTGACTCTCTCTCTCTGTTACTATCTCTCGGACTCTCTCTCTGTTACTATCTCTCTGACTCTCTCTCTCTGTTACTATCTCTCTGACTCTCTCTATGTTACTATCTCTCTGACTCTCTCTCTCTGTTACTATCTCTGACTCTCTCTCTCTCTCTGTTACTATCTCTCTGACTCTCTCTCTCTGTTACTATCTCTCTGACTCTCTCTCTCTCTGTTACTATCTCTCTGACTCTCTCTCTGTTACTATCTCTCTGACTCTCTCTCTCTCTGTTACTATCTCTCTGACTCTCTCTCTGTTACTATCTCTCTGACTCTCTCTCTCTGTTACTATCTCTCGGACTCTCTCTCTCTGTTACTATCTATCTGACTCTCTCTCTCTGTTACTATCTCTCTGACTCTCTCTCTGTTACTATCTCTCTGACTCTCTCTCTGTTACTATCTCTCTGACTCTCTCTCTCTGTTACTATCTCTCTGACTCTCTCTCTCTGTTACTATCTCTCTGACTCTCTCTCTGTTACTATCTCTCTGACTCTCTCTCTCTGTTACTATCTCTGACTCTCTCTCTCTGTTACTATCTCTCTGACTCTCTCTCTCTCTCTGTTACTATCTATCTGACACTCTCTGTTACTATCTATCTGACTCTCTCACTCTGTTACTATCTCTCTGACTCACTCTCTGTTACTATCTCTCTGACTCTCTCTCTCTCTGTTACTATCTCTCTGACTCTCTCTCTCTGTTACTATCTCTCTGTCTCTCTCTCTCTGTTACTATCTCTCTGACTCTCTCTGTTACTATCTCTCTGTCTCTCTCTGTTACTATCTCTCTGACTCTCTCTCTCTCTGTTACTATCTCTCTGACTCTCTCTCTGTTACTATCTCTCTGGCTCTCTCTCTGTTACTATCTCTCTGACTCTCTCTCTCTCTCTGTTACTATCTCTCTGACTCTCTCTCTGTTACTATCTCTCTGACTCTCTCTCTCTGTTACTATCTCTCGGACTCTCTCTCTGTTACTATCTCTCTGACTCTCTCTCTCTGTTACTATCTCTCTGACTCTCTCTCTGTTACTATCTCTCTGACTCTCTCTCTCTGTTACTATCTCTGACTCTCTCTCTCTCTCTGTTACTATCTCTCTGACTCTCTCTCTGTTACTATCTCTCTGACTCTCTCTCTCTGTTACTATCTCTCGGACTCTCTCTCTGTTACTATCTCTCTGACTCTCTCTCTCTGTTACTATCTCTCTGACTCTCTCTATGTTACTATCTCTCTGACTCTCTCTCTCTGTTACTATCTCTGACTCTCTCTCTCTGTTGCTATCTCTCTGACTCTCTCTGTTACTACCTCTCTGACTCTCTATCTCTGTGTTACTATCTATCTGACTCTCTCTCTCTGTTACTATCTCTCTGTCTCTCTATATGTTACTATCTCTCTGACTCTCTCTCTGTTACTATATCTCTGACTCTCTCTCTGTTACTATCTATCTGACTCTCTCACTCTGTTACTATCTCTCTGACTCTCTCTCTGTTACTATCTCTCTGACTCTCTCTCTCTCTGTAACTATCTATCTGACTCTCTCTGTGTTACTATCTCTCTGTCTCTCTCTCTCTGTTACTATCTCTCTGACTCTCTCTGTTACTATCTCTCTGTCTCTCTCTGTTACTATCTCTCTGACTCTCTCTCTCTCTGTTACTATCTCTCTGACTCTCTCTCTCTGTTACTATCTCTCTGACTCTCTCTCTGTTACTATCTCTCTGACTCTCTCTCTCTGTTACTATCTCTCGGACTCTCTCTCTGTTACTATCTCTCTGACTCTCTCTCTCTGTTACTATCTCTCTGACTCTCTCTATGTTACTATCTCTCTGACTCTCTCTCTCTGTTACTATCTCTGACTCTCTCTCTCTCTCTGTTACTATCTCTCTGACTCTCTCTCTCTCTGTTACTATCTCTCTGACTCTCTCTCTCTGTTACTATCTCTCTGTCTCTCTCTCTGTTACTATCTCTCTGTTACTATCTCTCTGACTCTCTCTCTCTCTGTTACTATCTCTCTGACTCTCTCTCTCTGTTACTATCTCTCTGACTCTCCCTCTGTTCCTATCTCTCTGACACTCTCTGTTACTATCTCTCTGTCTCTCTCCCTGTTACTATCTCTCTGACTCTCTCTCTCTGTTACTATCTCTCTGACTCTCTCTCTCTCTGTTACTATCTCTCTGACTCTCTCTCTGTTACTATCTCTCTGACTCTCTCTCTCTCTGTTACTATCTCTCTGACTCTCTCTCTGTTACTATCTCTCTGACTCTCTCTCTCTGTTACTATCTCTCGGACTCTCTCTCTGTTACTATCTCTCTGACTCTCTCTCTCTGTTACTATCTCTGACTCTCTCTCTCTGTTACTATCTCTCTGACTCTCTCTCTCTCTCTGTTACTATCTATCTGACACTCTCTGTTACTATCTATCTGACTCTCTCACTCTGTTACTATCTCTCTGACTCACTCTCTGTTACTATCTCTCTGACTCTCTCTCTCTCTGTTACTATCTCTCTGACTCTCTCTCTCTGTTACTATCTCTCTGTCTCTCTCTCTCTGTTACTATCTCTCTGACTCTCTCTCTGTTACTATCTCTATGTCTCTCTGTTACTATCTCTCTGACTCTCTCTGTTACTATCTCTCTGTCTCTCTGTTACTATCTCTCTGACTCTCTCTCTCTCTCTGTTACTATCTCTCTGACTCTCTCTCTGTTACTATCTCTCTGGCTCTCTCTCTGTTACTATCTCTCTGACTCTCTCTCTCTCTCTGTTACTATCTCTCTGACTCTCTCTCTGTTACTATCTCTCTGACTCTCTCTCTCTGTTACTATCTCTCGGACTCTCTCTCTGTTACTATCTCTCTGACTCTCTCTCTCTGTTACTATCTCTCTGACTCTCTCTCTGTTACTATCTCTCTGACTCTCTCTCTCTGTTACTATCTCTGACTCTCTCTCTCTCTCTGTTACTATCTCTCTGACTCTCTCTCTGTTACTATCTCTCTGACTCTCTCTCTCTGTTACTATCTCTCGGACTCTCTCTCTGTTACTATCTCTCTGACTCTCTCTCTCTGTTACTATCTCTCTGACTCTCTCTATGTTACTATCTCTCTGACTCTCTCTCTCTGTTACTATCTCTGACTCTCTCTCAATGTTGCTATCTCTCTGACTCTCTCTGTCACTACCTCTCTGACTCTCTATCTCTGTGTTACTATCTATCTGACTCTCTCTCTGTTACTATCTCTCTGTCTCTCTATATGTTACCATCTCTCTGACTCTCTCTCTGTTACTATATCTCTGACTCTCTCTCTCTGTTACTATCTCTCTGACTCTCTCTCTGTTACTATCTCTCTGACTCTCTCTCTGTTACTATCTATCTGACTCTCTCACTCTGTTACTATCTCTCTGACTCTCTCTCTGTTACTATCTCTCTGACTCTCTCTCTCTCTGTTACTATCTATCTGACTCTCTCTCTCTGTTACTATCTCTCTGTCTCTCTCTATGTTACTATCTCTCTGACTCTCTCTCTCTCTGTTACTATCTATCTGACTCTCTCTCTCTGTTACTATCTCTCTGTCTCTCTCTCTATGTTACTATCTCTCTGACTCTCTCTCTCTGTTACTATCTCTCTGTCTCTCTCTCTGTTACTATCTCTCTGACTCTCTCTCTCTCTGTTACTATCTATCTGACTCTCTCTCTGTTACTATCTCTCTGACTCTCTCTCTCTGTTACTATCTCTCTGACTCTCTCTCTCTGTTACTATCTCTCTGTCTCTCTCTCTGTTACTATCTCTCTGACTCTCTCTGTTACTATCTCTCTGACTCTCTCTCTCTGTTACTATCTCTCTGTCTCTCTCTCTGTTACTATCTCTCTGACTCTCTCTCTCTCTGTTACTATCTATCTGACTCTCTGTCTGTTACTATCTCTCTGACTCTCTCTCTCTGTTACTATCTCTCTGACTCTCTCTCTCTGTTACTATCTCTCTGTCTCTCTCTCTGTTACTATCTCTCTGACTCTCTCTCTCTCTGTTACTATCTATCTGACTCTCTCTCTGTTACTATCTCTCTGACTCTCTCTCTCTCTGTTACTATCTATCTGACTCTCTCTCTGTTACTATCTCTCTGACTCTCTCTCTCTCTGTTACTATCTCTCTGA
The DNA here is from genome assembly GCF_037043375.1 of Chiloscyllium plagiosum. Taxonomy (NCBI): domain Eukaryota; kingdom Metazoa; phylum Chordata; class Chondrichthyes; order Orectolobiformes; family Hemiscylliidae; genus Chiloscyllium; species Chiloscyllium plagiosum. The sequence continues at coordinate 29,345 of NW_028270371.1, read as the reverse complement.
CTCTCTCTCTCTGTTACTATCTCTCTGACTCTCTCTCTCTGTTACTATCTCTCTGACTCTCTCTCTCTGTTACTATCTCTCTGTCTCTCTCTCTGTTACTATCTCTCTGACTCTCTCTCTCTCTGTTACTATCTATCTGACTCTCTCTCTGTTACTATTTCTCTGACTCTCTCTCTCTGTTACTATCTCTCTGACTCTCTCTCTCTGTTAATATCTCTCTGACTCTCTCTCTCTGTTACTATCTCTCTGACTCTCTCTCTCTCTCTGTTACTATCTCTCTGACTCTCTCTCTCTGTTACTATCTATCTGACTCTCTCTCTGTTACTATCTCTCTGACTCTCTCTCTCTGTTACTATCTCTCTGACTCTCTCTCTCTGTTACTATCTCTCTGTCTCTCTCTCTGTTACTATCTCTCTGACTCTCTCTCTCTCTGTTACTATCTATCTGACTCTCTCTCTGTTACTATCTCTCTGACTCTCTCTCTCTGTTACTATCTCTCTGACTCTCTCTCTCTGTTAATATCTCTCTGACTCTCTCTCTCTGTTACTATCTCTCTGACTCTCTCTCTCTCTCTGTTACTATCTCTCTGACTCTTTCTCTGTTACTATCTCTCTGACTCTCTCTCTGTTACTATCTCTCTGACTCTCTCTCTCTGTTACTATCTCTCTGACTCTCTCTCTGTTACTATCTCTCTGACTCTCTCTCTGTTACTATCTCTCTGACTCTCTCTCTCTCTGTTACTATCTCTCTGACTCTCTCTCTCTGTAACTATCTCTCTGACTCTCTCTCTCTGTTACTATCTCTCTGACTCTCTCTCTGTTACTGTCTCTCTGTCTCTCTCTCTCTGTTACTATCTCTCTGACTCTCTCTCTCTGTTACTATCTCTCTGACTCACTCTCTCTCTGTTACTATCTCTCTGACTCTCTCTCTCTCTGTTACTATCTCTCTGTCTCTCTCTATGTTACTATCTCTCTGACTCTCTCTCTCTCCATTACTATCTCTCTGACTCTCTCTCTCTCTGTTACTATCTCTCTGACTCTCTCTCTCTCTGTTACTATCTCTCTGTCTCTCTCTATGTTACTATCTCTCTGACTCTCTCTCTCTCCATTACTATCTCTCTGACTCTCTCTCTCTGTTACTATCTCTCTGTCTCTCTCTCTGTTACTATCTCTCTGTCTCTCTCTCTGTTACTATCTGTCTGTCTCTCTCTCTGTTACTATCTCTCTGACTCTCTCTCTCTCTGTTACTATCTCTCTGAGTCTCTCTCTGTTCCTATCTCTCTGACTCTCTCTCTCTGTTACTATCTCTCTGACTCTCTCTCTCTGTTCCTATCTCTCTGACTCTCTCTCTCTCTCTGTTACTATCTCTCTGACTCTCTCTCCGTTACTATCTCTCTGACTCTCTCTCTGTTACTATCTCTCTGACTCTCTCTCTCTGTTACTATCTCTCTGACTCTCTCTCTCTGTTACTATCTCTCTGACTCTCTCTCTCTGTTACTATCTCTCTGACTCTCTCTCTCTGTTACTATCTCTCTGACTCTCTCTCTGTTACTATCTCTCTGACTCTCTCTCTGTTACTATCTCTCTGACTCTCTCTCTCTGTTACTATCTCCCTGACTCTCTCTCACTGTTCCTATCTCTCTGACTCTCTCTCTCTCTCTGTTACTATCTCTCTGACTCTCTCTCTGTTACTATCTCTCTGACTCTCTCTCTCTGTTACTATCTCTCTGACTCTCTCTCTGTTACTCTCTCTCTGACTCTCTCTCTCTCTGTTACTATCTCTCTGACTCGCTCTCTGTTACTATCTCTCTGTCTCTCTCTATGTTACTATCTCTCTGACTCTCTCTGTTACTATCTCTCTGTCTCTCTCTCTGTTACTATCTGTCTGACTCTCTCTCTGTTACTATCTCTCTGACTCTCTCTCTCTGTTACTATCTCTCTGACTCTCTCTCTCTGTTACTATCTCTCTGACTCTCTCTGTTACTATCTCTCTGTCTCTCTCTCTGTTACTATCTCTCTGACTCTCTCTCTGTTACTATCTCTCTGACTCTCTCTCTCTCTGTTACTATCTCTCTGTCTCTCTCTATGTTACTATCTCTCTGACTCTCTCTCTCTCCATTACTATCTCTCTGACTCTCTCTCTCTGTTACTATCTCTCTGTCTCTCTCTCTGTTACTATCTCTCTGTCTCTCTGTTACTATCTCTCTGACTCTCTCTCTGCTACTATCTCTCTGACTCTCTCTCTGTTACTATCTCTCTGACTCTCTCTCTGTTGCTATCTCTCTGACTCTCTCTCTCTCTGTTACTATCTCTCTGACTCTCTCTGTTACTATCTCTCTGACTCTCTCTCTCTGTTACTATCTCTCTGACTCTCTCTCTCTGTTACTATCTCTCTGACTCTCTCTCTGTTACTATCTCTCTGACTCTCTCTCTCTCTGTTACTATCTCTCTGACTCTCTCTCTCTGTAACTATCTCTCTGACTCTCTCTCTCTGTTACTATCACTCTGACTCTCTCTCTGTTACTATCTCTCTGACTCTCTCTCTCTCTGTTACTATCTCTCTGACTCTCTCTCTCTGTTACTATCTCTCTGACTCTCTCTCTGTTACTATCTCTCTGTCTCTCTCTCTCTGTTACTATCTCTCTGACTCTCTCTCTCTGTTACTATCTCTCTGACTCACTCTCTCTGTTCCTATCTCTCTGACTCTCTCTCTCTCTGTTACTATCTCTCTGACTCTCTCTCTCTCTGTTACTATCTCTCTGTCTCTCTCTATGTTACTATCTCTCTGACTCTCTCTCTCTCCATTACTATCTCTCTGACTCTCTCTCTCTGTTACTATCTCTCTGTCTCTCTCTCTGTTACTATCTCTCTGTCTCTCTGTTACTATCTCTCTGACTCTCTCTCTGCTACTATCTCTCTGACTCTCTCTCTGTTACTATCTCTCTGACTCTCTCTCTGTTACTATCTCTCTGACTCTCTCTCTCTGTAACTATCTCTCTGACTCTCTCTCTCTGTTACTATCACTCTGACTCTCTCTGTTACTATCTCTCTGACTCTCTCTCTCTGTTACTATCTCTCTGACTCTCTCTCTGTTACTATCTCTCTGACTCTCTCTCTCTCTGTTACTATCTCTCTGTCTCTCTCTATGTTACTATCTCTCTGACTCTCTCTCTCTCCATTACTATCTCTCTGACTCTCTCTCTCTGTTACTATCTCTCTGTCTCTCTCTCTGTTACTATCTCTCTGTCTCTCTCTCTGTTACTATCTGTCTGTCTCTCTCTCTGTTACTATCTCTCTGACTCTCTCTCTCTCTGTTACTATCTCTCTGAGTCTCTCTCTGTTCCTATCTGTCTGACTCTCTCTCTCTGTTACTATCTCTCTGACTCTCTCTCTCTGTTCCTATCTCTCTGACTCTCTCTCTCTCTCTGTTACTATCTCTCTGACTCTCTCTCTGTTACTATCTATCTGACTCTCTCTCTGTTACTATCTCTCTGACTCTCTCTCTCTGTTACTATCTCTCTGACTCTCTCTCTCTGTTACTATCTCTCTGTCTCTCTCTCTGTTACTATCTCTCTGACTCTCTCTCTCTGTTACTATCTCTCTGACTCTCTCTCTCTGTTACTATCTCTCTGACTCTCTCTCTGTTACTATCTCTCTGACTCTCTCTCTGTTACTATCTCTCTGACTCTCTCTCTCTGTTACTATCTCTCTGACTCTCTCTCTGTTACTATCTCCCTGACTCTCTCTCTCTGTTCCTATCTCTCTGACTCTCTCTCTCTCTCTGTTACTATCTCTCTGACTCTCTCTCTGTTACTATCTCTCTGACTCTCTCTCTCTGTTACTATCTCTCTGACTCTCTCTCTGTTACTCTCTCTCTGACTCTCTCTCTCTCTGTTACTATCTCTCTGACTCGCTCTCTGTTACTATCTCTCTGTCTCTCTCTATGTTACTATCTCTCTGACTCTCTCTGTTACTATCTCTCTGTCTCTCTCTCTGTTACTATCTGTCTGACTCTCTCTCTGTTACTATCTCTCTGACTCTCTCTCTCTGTTACTATCTCTCTGACTCTCTCTCTCTGTTACTATCTCTCTGACTCTCTCTGTTACTATCTCTCTGTCTCTCTCTCTGTTACTATCTCTCTGACTCTCTCTCTGTTACTATCTCTCTGACTCTCTCTCTCTCTGTTACTATCTCTCTGACTCTCTCTGTTACTATCTCTCTGACTCTCTCTCTCTGTTACTATCTCTCTGTCTCTCTCTCTGTGACTATCTCTCTGACTCTCTCTGTTACTATCTCTCTGACTCTCTCTCTCTTACTATCTCTCTGTCTCTCTGTTACTATCTCTCTGACTCTCTCTCTGTTACTATCTCTCTGTCTCTCTCTCTGTTACTATCTCTCTGACTCTCTCTGTTACTATCTCTCTGACTCTCTCTCTCTCTGTTACTATCTCTCTGACTCTCTCTCTCTGTAACTATCTCTCTGACTCTCTCTCTGTTCCTATCTATCTGACTCTCTCTCTCTGTTCCTATCTATCTGACTCTCTCTCTCTGTTACTATCTCTCTGACTCTCTCTCTGTTACTATCTCTCTGTCTCTCTCTCTCTGTTACTATCTCTCTGACTCGCACTCTGTTACTATCTCTCTGTCTCTCTCTATGTTACTATCTCTCTGACTCTCTCTCTCTCCATTACTATCTCTCTGACTCTCTCTCTCTGTTACTATCTCTCTGTCTCTCTCTCTGTTACTATCTCTCTGTCTCTCTGTTACTATCTCTCTGACTCTCTCTCTGCTACTATCTCTCTGACTCTCTCTCTGTTACTATCTCTCTGACTCTCTCTCTGTTGCTATCTCTCTGACTCTCTCTCTCTCTGTTACTATCTCTCTGACTCTCTCTGTTACTATCTCTCTGACTCTCTCTCTCTGTTACTATCTCTCTGACTCTCTCTCTCTGTTACTATCTCTCTGACTCTCTCTCTGTTACTATCTCTCTGACTCTCTCTCTCTCTGTTACTATCTCTCTGACTCTCTCTCTCTGTAACTATCTCTCTGACTCTCTCTCTCTGTTACTATCACTCTGACTCTCTCTCTGTTACTATCTCTCTGACTCTCTCTCTCTCTGTTACTATCTCTCTGACTCTCTCTCTCTGTTACTATCTCTCTGACTCTCTCTCTGTTACTATCTCTCTGTCTCTCTCTCTCTGTTACTATCTCTCTGACTCTCTCTCTCTGTTACTATCTCTCTGACTCACTCTCTCTGTTCCTATCTCTCTGACTCTCTCTCTCTCTGTTACTATCTCTCTGACTCTCTCTCTCTCTGTTACTATCTCTCTGTCTCTCTCTATGTTACTATCTCTCTGACTCTCTCTCTCTCCATTACTATCTCTCTGACTCTCTCTCTCTGTTACTATCTCTCTGTCTCTCTCTCTGTTACTATCTCTCTGTCTCTCTGTTACTATCTCTCTGACTCTCTCTCTGCTACTATCTCTCTGACTCTCTCTCTGTTACTATCTCTCTGACTCTCTCTCTGTTACTATCTCTCTGACTCTCTCTCTCTGTAACTATCTCTCTGACTCTCTCTCTCTGTTACTATCACTCTGACTCTCTCTGTTACTATCTCTCTGACTCTCTCTCTCTGTTACTATCTCTCTGACTCTCTCTCTGTTACTATCTCTCTGACTCTCTCTCTCTCTGTTACTATCTCTCTGTCTCTCTCTATGTTACTATCTCTCTGACTCTCTCTCTCTCCATTACTATCTCTCTGACTCTCTCTCTCTGTTACTATCTCTCTGTCTCTCTCTCTGTTACTATCTCTCTGTCTCTCTCTCTGTTACTATCTGTCTGTCTCTCTCTCTGTTACTATCTCTCTGACTCTCTCTCTCTCTGTTACTATCTCTCTGAGTCTCTCTCTGTTCCTATCTGTCTGACTCTCTCTCTCTGTTACTATCTCTCTGACTCTCTCTCTCTGTTCCTATCTCTCTGACTCTCTCTCTCTCTCTGTTACTATCTCTCTGACTCTCTCTCTGTTACTATCTATCTGACTCTCTCTCTGTTACTATCTCTCTGACTCTCTCTCTCTGTTACTATCTCTCTGACTCTCTCTCTCTGTTACTATCTCTCTGTCTCTCTCTCTGTTACTATCTCTCTGACTCTCTCTCTCTGTTACTATCTCTCTGACTCTCTCTCTCTGTTACTATCTCTCTGACTCTCTCTCTGTTACTATCTCTCTGACTCTCTCTCTGTTACTATCTCTCTGACTCTCTCTCTCTGTTACTATCTCTCTGACTCTCTCTCTGTTACTATCTCCCTGACTCTCTCTCTCTGTTCCTATCTCTCTGACTCTCTCTCTCTCTCTGTTACTATCTCTCTGACTCTCTCTCTGTTACTATCTCTCTGACTCTCTCTCTCTGTTACTATCTCTCTGACTCTCTCTCTGTTACTCTCTCTCTGACTCTCTCTCTCTCTGTTACTATCTCTCTGACTCGCTCTCTGTTACTATCTCTCTGTCTCTCTCTATGTTACTATCTCTCTGACTCTCTCTGTTACTATCTCTCTGTCTCTCTCTCTGTTACTATCTGTCTGACTCTCTCTCTGTTACTATCTCTCTGACTCTCTCTCTCTGTTACTATCTCTCTGACTCTCTCTCTCTGTTACTATCTCTCTGACTCTCTCTGTTACTATCTCTCTGTCTCTCTCTCTGTTACTATCTCTCTGACTCTCTCTCTGTTACTATCTCTCTGACTCTCTCTCTCTCTGTTACTATCTCTCTGACTCTCTCTGTTACTATCTCTCTGACTCTCTCTCTCTGTTACTATCTCTCTGTCTCTCTCTCTGTGACTATCTCTCTGACTCTCTCTGTTACTATCTCTCTGACTCTCTCTCTCTTACTATCTCTCTGTCTCTCTGTTACTATCTCTCTGACTCTCTCTCTGTTACTATCTCTCTGTCTCTCTCTCTGTTACTATCTCTCTGACTCTCTCTGTTACTATCTCTCTGACTCTCTCTCTCTCTGTTACTATCTCTCTGACTCTCTCTCTCTGTAACTATCTCTCTGACTCTCTCTCTGTTCCTATCTCTCTGACTCTCTCTCTGTTACTATCTCTCTGACTCTCTCTGTTACTATCTCTCTGACTCTCTCTCTCTCTGTTACTATCTCTCTGACTCTCTCTCTCTGTAACTATCTCTCTGACTCTCTCTCTGTTCCTATCTATCTGACTCTCTCTCTCTGTTCCTATCTATCTGACTCTCTCTCTCTGTTACTATCTCTCTGACTCTCTCTCTGTTACTATCTCTCTGTCTCTCTCTCTCTGTTACTATCTCTCTGACTCTCTCTCTCTGTTACTATCTCTCTGACTCTCTCTCTCTGTTCCTATCTCTCTGACTCTCTCTCTCTCTGTTACTATCTCTCTGACTCTCTCTCTCTCTGTTACTATCTCTGTGACTCGCTCTCTGTTACTATCTCTCTGTCTCTCTCTATGTTACTATCTCTCTGACTCTCTCTCTCTCCATTACTATCTCTCTGACTCTCTCTCTCTGTTACTATCTCTCTGTCTCTCTCTCTGTTACTATCTGTCTGACTCTCTCTCTGTTACTATCTCTCTGACTCTCTCTCTGTTACTATCTCTCTGACTCTCTCTCTCTGTTACTATCTCTCTGACTCTCTCTCTCTGTTACTATCTCTCTGACTCTCTCTCTGTTACTATCTCTCTGACTCTCTCTCTCTGTTACTATCTCTCTGACTCTCTCTCTCTCTCTGTTACTATCTCTCTGACTCTCTCTCTCTGTTACTATCTCTCTGACTCTCTCTCTGTTACTATCTCTCTGACTCTCTCTCTCTCTGTTACTATCTCTCTGTCTCTCTCTATGTTACTATCTCTCTGACTCTCTCTCTCTCCATTACTATCTCTCTGACACTCTCTCTGTTACTATCTCTCTGACTCTCTCTCTGTTACTATCTCTCTGTCTCTCTCTCTGTTACTATCTCTCTGACGCTCTCTCTGTTACTATCTCTCTGACTCTCTCTCTGTTACTATCTCTCTGACTCTCTCTCTCTCTCTGTTACTATCTCTCTGTCTCTCTCTCTGTTACTATCTCTCTGTCTCTCTCTATGTTACTATCTCTCTGACTCTCTCTCTCTCCATTACTATCTCTCTGATTCTCTCTGTTACTATCTCTCTGTCTCTCTCTGTTTTACTATCTCTCTGACTCTCTCTCTGTTACTATCTCTCTGACTCTCTCTCTCTGTTACTATCTCTCTGTCTCTCTCTCTGTGACTATCTCTCTGTCTCTCTGTTACTATCTCTCTGACTCTCTCTCTGTTACTATCTCTCTGACTCTCTCTCTGTTACTATCTCTCTGACTCTCTCTCTCTGTTACTATCTCTCTAACTCTCTCTCTTTTACTATCTCTCTGACTCTCTCTCTTTTACTATCTCTCTGACTCTCTCTCTGTTACTATCTCTCTGACTCTCTCTCTGTTACTATCTCTCTGACTCTCCCTCTGTTACTATCTCTCTGACTCTCTCTCTGTTACTATCTCTCTGACTCTCTCTCTGTTACTATCTCTCTGACTCTCTCTCTCTCTGTTACTATCTCTCTGACTCTCTCTCTCTGTTACTATCTCTCTGACTCTCTCTCTCTGTTACTATCTCTCTGACTCTCTCTCTGTTACTATCTCTCTGACTCTCTCTCTCTCTGTTACTATCTCTCTGACTCGCTCTCTGTTACTATCTCTCTGTCTCTCTCTATGTTACTATCTCTCTAACTCTCTCTCGATTGCTATCTCTCTGAATCTCTCTGTTACTATCTCTCTGTCTCTCTCTCTGTTACTATCTCTCTGACTCTCTCTCTGTTTCTATCTCTCTGTCTCTCTCTGTTACTATCTCTCTCATTCTCTCTCTGTTACTATCTCTCTGACTCTCTCTCTCTGTTACTATCTCTCTGACTCTCTCTCTCTCTGTTAATATCTCTCTGACTCTCTCTCTCTGTAACTATCTCTCTGACTCTCTCTCTGTTCCTATCTCTCTGACTCTCTCTCTCTGTTACTATCTCTCTGACTCTCTCTCTCTCTGTTACTATCTCTCTGACTCTCTCTCTCTGTTACTATCTCTCTGACTCTCTCTCTGTTCCTATCTCTCTGACTCTCTCTCTCTGTAACTATCTCTCTGACTCTCTCTGTTACTATCTCTCTGACTCTCTCTCTGTTACTATCTCTCTGACTCTCTCTCTGTTCCTATCTCTCAGATTCTCTCTCTCTGTAACTATCTCTCTGACTCTCTCTGTTACTATCTCTCTGACTCTCTCTGTTCCTATCTCTCTGTCTCTCTCTCTCTCTGTTACTATCACTCTGACTCTCTCTGTTACTATCTCTCTGACTCTGTTACTATCTCTCTGACACTCTCTCTGTTACTATCTCTCTGACTCTCTCTCTCTCTGTTACTATCTCTCTGACTCTCTCTCTCTGTTACTATCTCTCTGACTCTCTCTCTGTTACTATCTCTCTGACTCTCTCACTCTGTTACTATCTCTCTGTCTCTCTCTCTCTGTTACTATCTCTCTGACTCTCTCTCTCTGTTACTATCTCTCTGACTCTCTCTCTCTGTTCCTATCTCTCTGACTCTCTCTCTCTCTGTTACTATCTCTCTGACTCTCTCTCTCTCTGTTACTATCTCTGTGACTCGCTCTCTGTTACTATCTCTCTGTCTCTCTCTATGTTACTATCTCTCTGACTCTCTCTCTCTCCATTACTATCTCTCTGACTCTCTCTCTCTGTTACTATCTCTCTGTCTCTCTCTCTGTTACTATCTCTCTGACTCTCTCTGTGTTACTATCTCTCTGACTCTCTCTCTCTCTCTGTTACTATCTCTCTGACTCTCTCTCTCTGTTACTATCTCTCTGACTCTCTCTCTCTGTTACTATCTCTCTGACTCTCTCTCTGTTACTATCTCTCTGACTCTCTCTCTCTGTTCCTATCTCTCTGACTCTCTCTCTCTCTCTGTTACTATCTCTCTGACTCTCTCTCTGTTACTATCTCTCTGACTCTCTCTCTCTGTTACTATCTCTCTGACTCTCTCTCTCTGTTACTATCTCTCTGACTCTCTCTCTCTGTTACTATCTCTCTGACTCTCTCTCTGTTACTATCTCTCTGACTCTCTCTCTCTCTGTTACTATCTCTCTGACTCTCTCTCTGTTACTATCTCTCTGACTCTCACTCTCTCTGTTACTATCTCTCTGACTCTCTCTCTGTTACTATCTCTCTGACTCTCTCTCTGTTACTATCTCTCTGTCTCTCTCTCTGTTACTATCTCTCTGACTCTCTCTCTGTTACTATCTCTCTGACTCTCTCTCTGTTACTATCTCTCTGACTCTCTCTCTCTCTGTTACTATCTCTCTGACTCGCTCTCTGTTACTATCTCTCTGTCTCTCTCTATGTTACTATCTCTCTGACTCTCTCTCTCTCCATTACTATCTCTCTGATTCTCTCTGTTACTATCTCTCTGTCTCTCTCTCTGTTACTATCTCTCTGTCTCTCTCTGTTACTATCTCTCTGACTCTCTCTCTCTGTTACTATCTCTCTGTCTCTCTCTCTGTGACTATCTCTCTGTCTCTCTGTTACTATCTCTCTGACTCTCTCTCTGTTACTATCTCTCTGACTCTCTCTCTGTTACTATCTCTCTGAATCTCTCTCTCTGTTACTATCTCTCTAACTCTCTCTCTCTGTTACTATCTCTCTGACTCTCTCTCTGTTACTATCTCTCTGACTCTCTCTCTCTGTTACTATCTCTCTGACTCTCTCTCTCTGTTACTATCTCTCTGACTCTCTCTCTGTTACTATCTCTCTGACTCTCTCTCTCTCTGTTACTATCTCTCTGACTCGCACTCTGTTACTATCTCTCTGTCTCTCTCTATGTTACTATCTCTCTGACTCTCTCTCTCTCCATTACTATCTCTCTGACTCTCTCTGTTACTATCTCTCTGTCTCTCTCTCTGTTACTATCTCTCTGACTCTCTCTCTGTTACTATCTCTCTGACTCTCTCTGTTACTATCTCTCTCATTCTCTCTCTGTTACTATCTCTCTGACTCTCTCTCTCTGTTACTATCTCTCTGACTCTCTCTCTGTTACTATCTCTCTGACTCTCTCTCTCTGTTACTATCTCTCTGACTCTCTCTCTGTGACTATCTCTCTGTCTCTCTGTTACTATCTCTCTGACTCTCTCTCTGTTACTATCTCTCTGTCTCTCTCTCTGTTACTATCTCTCTGTCTCTCTCTCTGTTACTATCTCTCTGACTCTCTCTCTGTTACTATCTCTCTGACTCTCTCTCTGTTGCAATCTCTCTGTCTCTCTCTCCATTACTATCTCTCTGACTCTCTCTGTTACTATCTCTCTGTCTCTCTCTCTGTTACTATCTCTCTGACTCTCTCTCTGTTACTATCTCTCTGACTCTCTCTCTCTGTTACTATCTCTCTGACTCTCTCTCTGTTACTATCTCTCTGACTCTCTCTCTCTGTTACTATCTCTCTCATTCTCTCTCTGTTACTATCTCTCTGACTCTCTCTCTCTGTTACTATCTCTCTGACTCTCTCTCTGTTACTATCTCTCTGACTCTCTCTCTCTGTTACTATCTCTCTGACTCTCTCTCTCTCTGTTACTATCTCTCTGTCTCTTTCTCTGTTACTATCTCTCTGTCTCTCTCTCTGTTACTATCTCTCTGACTCTCTCTCTGTTACTATCTCTCTGATTCTCTCTCTCTCTGTTACTATCTCTCTGACTCTTTCTCTCTGTAACTATCTCTCTGACTCTCTCTCTCTGTTACTATCACTCTGACTCTCTCTGTTACTATCTCTCTGACTCTCTCTCTGTTACTATCTCTCTGACTCTCTCTCTCTGTTACTATCTCTCTGACTCACTCTCTGTTACTATCTCTCTGTCTCTCTCTCTCTGTTACTATCTCTCTGACTCTCTCTCTCTGTTACTATCTCTCTGACTCTCTCTCTGTTACTATCTCTCTGACTCTCTCTCTCTCTGTTACTATCTCTCTGACTCGCTCTCTGTTACTATCTCTCTGTCTCTCTCTATGTTACTATCTCTCTGACTGTCTCTCTCTCCATTACTATCTCTCTGACTCTCTCTGTTACTATCTCTCTGTCTCTCTCTCTGTTACTATCTCTCTGATTCTCTCTCTGTTACTATCTCTCTGACTCTCTCTCTCTGTTACTATCTCTCTGTCTCTCTCTCTGTGACTATCTCTCTGTCTCTCTGTTACTATCTCTCTGACTCTCTCTCTGCTACTATCTCTCTGTCTCTCTCTCTGTTACTATCTCTCTGTCTCTCTCTCTGTTACTATCTCTCTGACTCTCTCTGTTACTATCTCTCTGACTCTCTCTCTCTCTGTTACTATCTCTCTGACTCTCTCTCTCTCTGTTACTATCTCTCTGACTCTCTCTCTCTGTTACTATCTCTCTGACTCTCTCTCTGTTCCTATCTCTCTGACTCTCTCTCTCTCTGTAACTATCTCTCTGACTCTCTCTGTTACTATCTCTCTGACTCTCTCTCTGTTACTATCTCTCTGACTCTCTCTCTGTTCCTATCTCTCAGATTCTCTCTCTCTGTAACTATCTCTCTGACTCTCTCTGTTACTATCTCTCTGACTCTCTCTGTTCCTATCTCTCTGTCTCTCTCTCTCTCTGTTACTATCACTCTGACTCTCTCTGTTACTATCTCTCTGACTCTGTTACTATCTCTCTGACACTCTCTCTGTTACTATCTCTCTGACTCTCTCTCTCTCTGTTACTATCTCTCTGACTCTCTCTCTCTGTTACTATCTCTCTGACTCTCTCACTCTGTTACTATCTCTCTGTCTCTCTCTCTCTGTTACTATCTCTCTGACTCTCTCTCTCTGTTACTATCTCTCTGACTCTCTCTCTCTCTGTTACTATCTCTCTGACTCTCTCTCTCTCTGTTACTATCTCTGTGACTCGCTCTCTGTTACTATCTCTCTGTCTCTCTCTATGTTACTATCTCTCTGACTCTCTCTCTCTCCATTACTATCTCTCTGACTCTCTCTCTCTGTTACTATCTCTCTGTCTCTCTCTCTGTTACTATCTCTCTGACTCTCTCTGTGTTACTATCTCTCTGACTCTCTCTCTCTCTCTGTTACTATCTCTCTGACTCTCTCTCTCTGTTACTATCTCTCTGACTCTCTCTCTCTGTTACTATCTCTCTGACTCTCTCTCTGTTACTATCTCTCTGACTCTCTCTCTCTGTTCCTATCTCTCTGACTCTCTCTCTCTCTCTGTTACTATCTCTCTGACTCTCTCTCTGTTACTATCTCTCTGACTCTCTCTCTCTGTTACTATCTCTCTGACTCTCTCTCTCTGTTACTATCTCTCTGACTCTCTCTCTCTGTTACTATCTCTCTGACTCTCTCTCTGTTACTATCTCTCTGACTCTCTCTCTCTCTGTTACTATCTCTCTGACTCTCTCTCTGTTACTATCTCTCTGACTCTCACTCTCTCTGTTACTATCTCTCTGACTCTCTCTCTGTTACTATCTCTCTGACTCTCTCTCTGTTACTATCTCTCTGTCTCTCTCTCTGTTACTATCTCTCTGACTCTCTCTCTGTTACTATCTCTCTGACTCTCTCTCTGTTACTATCTCTCTGACTCTCTCTCTCTCTGTTACTATCTCTCTGACTCGCTCTCTGTTACTATCTCTCTGTCTCTCTCTATGTTACTATCTCTCTGACTCTCTCTCTCTCCATTACTATCTCTCTGATTCTCTCTGTTACTATCTCTCTGTCTCTCTCTCTGTTACTATCTCTCTGTCTCTCTCTGTTACTATCTCTCTGACTCTCTCTCTCTGTTACTATCTCTCTGTCTCTCTCTCTGTGACTATCTCTCTGTCTCTCTGTTACTATCTCTCTGACTCTCTCTCTGTTACTATCTCTCTGACTCTCTCTCTGTTACTATCTCTCTGACTCTCTCTCTCTGTTACTATCTCTCTAACTCTCTCTCTCTGTTACTATCTCTCTGACTCTCTCTCTGTTACTATCTCTCTGACTCTCTCTCTCTGTTACTATCTCTCTGACTCTCTCTCTCTGTTACTATCTCTCTGACTCTCTCTCTCTGTTACTATCTCTCTGACTCTCTCTCTGTTACTATCTCTCTGACTCTCTCTCTCTCTGTTACTATCTCTCTGACTCGCACTCTGTTACTATCTCTCTGTCTCTCTCTATGTTACTATCTCTCTGACTCTCTCTCTCTCCATTACTATCTCTCTGACTCTCTCTGTTACTATCTCTCTGTCTCTCTCTCTGTTACTATCTCTCTGACTCTCTCTCTGTTACTATCTCTCTGACTCTCTCTGTTACTATCTCTCTCATTCTCTCTCTGTTACTATCTCTCTGACTCTCTCTCTCTGTTACTATCTCTCTGACTCTCTCTCTGTTACTATCTCTCTGACTCTCTCTCTCTGTTACTATCTCTCTGACTCTCTCTCTGTGACTATCTCTCTGTCTCTCTGTTACTATCTCTCTGACTCTCTCTCTGTTACTATCTCTCTGTCTCTCTCTCTGTTACTATCTCTCTGTCTCTCTCTCTGTTACTATCTCTCTGACTCTCTCTCTGTTACTATCTCTCTGACTCTCTCTCTGTTGCAATCTCTCTGTCTCTCTCTCCATTACTATCTCTCTGACTCTCTCTGTTACTATCTCTCTGTCTCTCTCTCTGTTACTATCTCTCTGACTCTCTCTCTGTTACTATCTCTCTGACTCTCTCTGTTACTATCTCTCTCATTCTCTCTCTGTTACTATCTCTCTGACTCTCTCTCTCTGTTACTATCTCTCTGACTCTCTCTCTGTGACTATCTCTCTGTCTCTCTGTTACTATCTCTCTGACTCTCTCTCTGTTACTATCTCTCTGACTCTCTCTCTCTCTGTTACTATCTATCTGACTCGCACTCTGTTACTATCTCTCTGTCTCTCTCTATGTTACTATCTCTCTGACTCTCTCTCTCTCCATTACTATCTCTCTGACTCTCTCTGTTACTATCTCTCTGTCTCTCTCTCTGTTACTATCTCTCTGACTCTCTCTCTGTTACTATCTCTCTGACTCTCTCTGTTACTATCTCTCTCATTCTCTCTCTGTTACTATCTCTCTGACTCTCTCTCTCTGTTACTATCTCTCTGACTCTCTCTCTGTTACTATCTCTCTGACTCTCTCTCTCTGTTACTATCTCTCTGACTCTCTCTCTGTGACTATCTCTCTGTCTCTCTGTTACTATCTCTCTGACTCTCTCTCTGTTACTATCTCTCTGTCTCTCTCTCTGTTACTATCTCTCTGTCTCTCTCTCTGTTACTATCTCTCTGACTCTCTCTCTGTTACTATCTCTCTGACTCTCTCTCTGTTGCAATCTCTCTGTCTCTCTCTCCATTACTATCTCTCTGACTCTCTCTGTTACTATCTCTCTGTCTCTCTCTCTGTTACTATCTCTCTGACTCTCTCTCTGTTACTATCTCTCTGACTCTCTCTCTCTGTTACTATCTCTCTGACTCTCTCTCTGTTACTATCTCTCTGACTCTCTCTCTCTGTTACTATCTCTCTCATTCTCTCTCTGTTACTATCTCTCTGACTCTCTCTCTCTGTTACTATCTCTCTGACTCTCTCTCTGTTACTATCTCTCTGACTCTCTCTCTCTGTTACTATCTCTCTGACTCTCTCTCTCTCTGTTACTATCTCTCTGTCTCTTTCTCTGTTACTATCTCTCTGTCTCTCTCTCTGTTACTATCTCTCTGACTCTCTCTCTGTTACTATCTCTCTGATTCTCTCTCTCTCTGTTACTATCTCTCTGACTCTTTCTCTCTGTAACTATCTCTCTGACTCTCTCTCTCTGTTACTATCACTCTGACTCTCTCTGTTACTATCTCTCTGACTCTCTCTCTGTTACTATCTCTCTGACTCTCTCTCTCTGTTACTATCTCTCTGACTCACTCTCTGTTACTATCTCTCTGTCTCTCTCTCTCTGTTACTATCTCTCTGACTCTCTCTCTCTGTTACTATCTCTCTGACTCTCTCTCTGTTACTATCTCTCTGACTCTCTCTCTCTCTGTTACTATCTCTCTGACTCGCTCTCTGTTACTATCTCTCTGTCTCTCTCTATGTTACTATCTCTCTGACTGTCTCTCTCTCCATTACTATCTCTCTGACTCTCTCTGTTACTATCTCTCTGTCTCTCTCTCTGTTACTATCTCTCTGATTCTCTCTCTGTTACTATCTCTCTGACTCTCTCTCTCTGTTACTATCTCTCTGTCTCTCTCTCTGTGACTATCTCTCTGTCTCTCTGTTACTATCTCTCTGACTCTCTCTCTGCTACTATCTCTCTGTCTCTCTCTCTGTTACTATCTCTCTGTCTCTCTCTCTGTTACTATCTCTCTGACTCTCTCTGTTACTATCTCTCTGACTCTCTCTCTCTCTGTTACTATCTCTCTGACTCTCTCTCTCTCTGTTACTATCTCTCTGACTCTCTCTCTCTGTTACTATCTCTCTGACTCTCTCTCTGTTCCTATCTCTCTGACTCTCTCTCTCTGTAACTATCTCTCTGACTCTCTCTGTTACTATCTCTCTGACTCTCTCTCTGTTACTATCTCTCTGACTCTCTCTCTGTTCCTATCTCTCAGATTCTCTCTCTCTGTAACTATCTCTCTGACTCTCTCTGTTACTATCTCTCTGACTCTCTCTGTTCCTATCTCTCTGTCTCTCTCTCTCTCTGTTACTATCACTCTGACTCTCTCTGTTACTATCTCTCTGACTCTGTTACTATCTCTCTGACACTCTCTCTGTTACTATCTCTCTGACTCTCTCTCTCTCTGTTACTATCTCTCTGACTCTCTCTCTCTGTTACTATCTCTCTGACTCTCTCTCTCTGTTACTATCTCTCTGACTCTCTCACTCTGTTACTATCTCTCTGTCTCTCTCTCTCTGTTACTATCTCTCTGACTCTCTCTCTCTGTTACTATCTCTCTGACTCTCTCTCTCTCTGTTACTATCTCTCTGACTCTCTCTCTCTCTGTTACTATCTCTGTGACTCGCTCTCTGTTACTATCTCTCTGTCTCTCTCTATGTTACTATCTCTCTGACTCTCTCTCTCTCCATTACTATCTCTCTGACTCTCTCTCTCTGTTACTATCTCTCTGTCTCTCTCTCTGTTACTATCTCTCTGACTCTCTCTGTGTTACTATCTCTCTGACTCTCTCTCTCTCTCTGTTACTATCTCTCTGACTCTCTCTCTCTGTTACTATCTCTCTGACTCTCTCTCTCTGTTACTATCTCTCTGACTCTCTCTCTGTTACTATCTCTCTGACTCTCTCTCTCTGTTCCTATCTCTCTGACTCTCTCTCTCTCTCTGTTACTATCTCTCTGTCTCTCTCTCTGTTACTATCTCTCTGACTCTCTCTCTCTGTTACTATCTCTCTGACTCTCTCTCTCTGTTACTATCTCTCTGACTCTCTCTCTCTGTTACTATCTCTCTGACTCTCTCTCTGTTACTATCTCTCTGACTCTCTCTCTCTCTGTTACTATCTCTCTGACTCTCTCTCTGTTACTATCTCTCTGACTCTCACTCTCTCTGTTACTGTCTCTCTGACTCTCTCTCTGTTACTATCTCTCTGACTCTCTCTCTGTTACTATCTCTCTGTCTCTCTCTCTGTTACTATCTCTCTGACTCTCTCTCTGTTACTATCTCTCTGACTCTCTCTCTGTTACTATCTCTCTGACTCTCTCTCTCTCTGTTACTATCTCTCTGACTCGCTCTCTGTTACTATCTCTCTGTCTCTCTCTATGTTACTATCTCTCTGACTCTCTCTCTCTCCATTACTATCTCTCTGATTCTCTCTGTTACTATCTCTCTGTCTCTCTCTCTGTTACTATCTCTCTGTCTCTCTCTGTTACTATCTCTCTGACTCTCTCTCTCTGTTACTATCTCTCTGTCTCTCTCTCTGTGACTATCTCTCTGTCTCTCTGTTACTATCTCTCTGACTCTCTCTCTGTTACTATCTCTCTGACTCTCTCTCTGTTACTATCTCTCTGACTCTCTCTCTCTGTTACTATCTCTCTAACTCTCTCTCTCTGTTACTATCTCTCTGACTCTCTCTCTGTTACTATCTCTCTGACTCTCTCTCTCTGTTACTATCTCTCTGACTCTCTCTCTCTGTTACTATCTCTCTGACTCTCTCTCTCTGTTACTATCTCTCTGACTCTCTCTCTGTTACTATCTCTCTGACTCTCTCTCTCTCTGTTACTATCTCTCTGACTTGCACTCTGTTACTATCTCTCTGTCTCTCTCTATGTTACTATCTCTCTGACTCTCTCTCTCTCCATTACTATCTCTCTGACTCTCTCTGTTACTATCTCTCTGTCTCTCTCTCTGTTACTATCTCTCTGACTCTCTCTCTGTTACTATCTCTCTGACTCTCTCTGTTACTATCTCTCTCATTCTCTCTCTGTTACTATCTCTCTGACTCTCTCTCTCTGTTACTATCTCTCTGACTCTCTCTCTGTTACTATCTCTCTGACTCTCTCTCTCTGTTACTATCTCTCTGACTCTCTCTCTGTGACTATCTCTCTGTCTCTCTGTTACTATCTCTCTGACTCTCTCTCTGTTACTATCTCTCTGTCTCTCTCTCTGTTACTATCTCTCTGTCTCTCTCTCTGTTACTATCTCTCTGACTCTCTCTCTGTTACTATCTCTCTGACTCTCTCTCTGTTGCAATCTCTCTGTCTCTCTCTCCATTACTATCTCTCTGACTCTCTCTGTTACTATCTCTCTGTCTCTCTCTCTGTTACTATCTCTCTGACTCTCTCTCTGTTACTATCTCTCTGACTCTCTCTGTTACTATCTCTCTCATTCTCTCTCTGTTACTATCTCTCTGACTCTCTCTCTCTGTTACTATCTCTCTGACTCTCTCTCTGTGACTATCTCTCTGTCTCTCTGTTACTATCTCTCTGACTCTCTCTCTGTTACTATCTCTCTGACTCTCTCTCTGTTACTATCTCTCTGATTCTCTCTCTCTCTGTTACTATCTCTCTGACTCTCTCTCTCTGTAACTATCTCTCTGACTCTCTCTCTCTGTAACTATCTCTCTGACTCTCTCTCTCTGTTACTATCACTCTGACTCTCCCTGTTACTATCTCTCTGACTCTCTCTCTGTTACTATCTCTCTGACTCTCTCTCTCTGTTACTATCTCTCTGACTCACTCTCTGTTACTATCTCTCTGTCTCTCTCTCTCTCTGTTACTATCTCTCTGACTCTCTCTCTCTGTTACTATCTCTCTGACTCTCTCTCTGTTACTATCTCTCTGACTCTCTCTCTCTGTTACTATCTCTCTGACTCACTCTCTGTTACTATCTCTCTGTCTCTCTCTCTCTCTGTTACTATCTCTCTGACTCTCTCTCTCTGTTACTATCTCTCTGACTCTCTCTCTGTTACTATCTCTCTGACTCTCTCTCTCTCTGTTACTATCTCTCTGACTCGCTCTCTGTTACTATCTCTCTGTCTCTCTCTATGTTACTATCTCTCTGACTGTCTCTCTCTCCATTACTATCACTCTGACTCTCTCTGTTACTATCTCTCTGTCTCTCTCTCTGTTACTATCTCTCTGATTCTCTCTCTGTTACTATCTCTCTGACTCTCTCTCTCTGTTACTATCTCTCTGTCTCTCTCTCTGTGACTATCTCTCTGTCTCTCTGTTACTATCTCTCTGACTCTCTCTCTGCTACTATCTCTCTGTCTCTCTCTCTGTTACTATCTCTCTGACTCTCTCTCTCTGTTACTATCTCTCTGTCTCTCTCTCTGTTACTATCTCTCTGACTCGCTCTCTGTTACTATCTCTCTGACTCTCTCTCTCTGTTACTATCTCTCTGACTCTCTCTCTGCTACTATCTCTCTGTCTCTCTCTCTGTTACTATCTCTCTGTCTCTCTCTCTGTTACTATCTCTCTGACTCTCTCTGTTACTATCTCTCTGACTCTCTCTCTCTCTGTTACTATCTCTCTGACTCTCTCTCTCTGTAACTATCTCTCTGACTCTCTCTCTCTGTTACTATCACTCTGACTCTCTCTGTTACTATCTCTCTGACTCTCTCTCTCTGTTACTATCTCTCTGACTCTCTCTCTGTTACTATCTCTCTGACTCTCTGTCTCTGTTACTATCTCTCTGTCTCTCTCTCTCTGTTACTATCTCTCTGACTCTCTCTCTCTCTGTTACTATCTCTCTGACTCACTCTCTCTGTTACTATCTCTCTGACTCTCTCTCTCTCTGTTACTATCTCTCTGACTCTCTCTCTCTCTGTTACTATCTCTCTGTCTCTCTCTATGTTACTATCTCTCTGACTCTCTCTCTCTCCATTACTATCTCTCTGACTCTCTCTCTCTGTTACTATCTCTCTGTCTCTCTCTCTGTTACTATCTCTCTGTCTCTCTCTCTGTTACTATCTGTCTCACTCTCTCTCTGTTACTATCTCTCTGACTCTCTCTCTCTGTTACTATCTCTCTGACTCTCTCTCTCTGTTACGATCTCTCTGACTCTCTCCCTGTTACTATCTCTCTGTCTCTCTCTCTGTTACTATCTGTCTGACTCTCTCTCTGTTACTATCTCTCTGACTCTCTCTCTCTGTTACTATCTCTCTGACTCTCTCTCTCTGTTACTATCTCTCTGACTCTCTCTGTTCCTATCTCTCTGACTCTCTCTCTCTCTCTGTTACTATCTCTCTGACTCTCTCTCTCTCTCTGTTACTATCTCTCTGACTCTCTCTCTGTTACTATCTCTCTGACTCTCTCTCTCTGTTACTATCTCTCTGACTCTCTCTCTGTTACTATCTCTCTGACTCTCTCTCTGTTACTATCTCTCTGTCTCTCTCTCTGTTACTATCTCTCTGACTCTCTCTCTCTCTGTTACTATCTCTCTGTCTCTCTCTCTGTTACTATCTCTCTGACTCTCGCTCTGTTACTATCTCTCTGACTCTCTCTCTCTCTGTTACTATCTCTCTGACTCTCTCTCTCTCTGTTACTATCTCTCTGACTCTCTCTCTCTGTTACTATCTCTCTGACTCTCGCTCTGTTACTATCTCTCTGACTCTCTCTCTCTCTGTTACTATCTCTCTGACTCTCTCTCTCTGTTACTATCTCTCTGACTCTCGCTCTGTTACTATCTCTCTGTCTCTCTCTCTGTTACTATCTCTCTGACTCTCGCTCTGTTACTATCTCTCTGACTCTCTCTCTCTCTGTTACTATCTCTCTGACTCTCTCTCTGTTACTATCTCTCTGACTCTCGCTCTGTTACTATCTCTCTGACTCTCTCTCTCTCTGTTACTATCTCTCTGACTCGCTCTCTGTTACTATCTCTCTGACTCTCTCTCTCTCTGTTACTATCTCTCTGACTCTCTCTCTCTCTGTTACTATCTCTCTGACTCTCTCTCTCTGTTACTATCTCTCTGACTCTCTCTCTCTGTTACGATCTCTCTGACTCTCTCCCTGTTACTATCTCTCTGTCTCTCTCTCTGTTACTATCTGTCTGACTCTCTCTCTGTTACTATCTCTCTGACTCTCTCTCTCTGTTACTATCTCTCTGACTCTCTCTCTCTGTTACTATCTCTCTGACTCTCTCTGTTCCTATCTCTCTGACTCTCTCTCTCTCTCTGTTACTATCTCTCTGACTCTCTCTCTCTCTCTGTTACTATCTCTCTGACTCTCTCTCTGTTACTATCTCTCTGACTCTCTCTCTCTGTTACTATCTCTCTGACTCTCTCTCTGTTACTATCTCTCTGACTCTCGCTCTGTTACTATCTCTCTGACTCTCTCTCTCTCTGTTACTATCTCTCTGACTCGCTCTCTGTTACTATCTCTCTGACTCTCTCTCTCTCTGTTACTATCTCTCTGACTCTCTCTCTCTGTTACTATCTCTCTGACTCTCTCTCTCTGTTCCTATCTCTCTGACTCTCTCTCTCTCTGTTACTATCTCTCTGACTCTCTCTCTCTCTCTGTTACTATCTCTCTGACTCTCTCTCTGTTACTATCTCTCTGACTCTCTCTCTCTGTTACTATCTCTCTGACTCTCTCTCTGTTACTATCTCTCTGACTCTCGCTCTGTTACTATCTCTCTGACTCTCTCTCTCTCTGTTACTATCTCTCTGACTCGCTCTCTGTTACTATCTCTCTGACTCTCTCTCTCTCTCTGTTACTATCTCTCTGACTCTCTCTCTGTTACTATCTCTCTGACTCTCTCTCTCTGTTACTATCTCTCTGACTCTCTCTCTCTGTTACTATCTCTCTGACTCTCTCTGTTACTATCTCTCTGTCTCTCTCTCTGTTACTATCTCTCTGACTCTCTCTCTGTTACTATCTCTCTGACTCTCTCTCTGTTACTATCTCTCTGACTCTCTCTCTCTGTTACTATCTCTCTGTCTCTCTCTCTGTGACTATCTCTCTGACTCTCTCTCTCTGTTACTATCTCTCTGACTCTCTCTGTGTTACTATCTCTCTGACTCTCTCTCTGTTACTATCTCTCTGACTCTCTCTCTGTTACTATCTCTCTGTCTCTCTGTTACTATCTCTCTGACTCTCTCTCTGTTACTATCTCTCTGTCTCTCTCTCTGTTACTATCTCTCTGACTCTCTCTGTTACTATCTCTCTGACTCTCTCTCTCTCTGTTACTATCTCTCTGACTCTCTCTCTCTGTAACTATCTCTCTGACTCTCTCTCTGTTCCTATCTCTCTGACTCTCTCTCTCTGTTACTATCTCTCTGACTCTCTCTCTCTCTGTTACTATCTCTCTGACTCGCTCTCTCTGTAACTATCTCTCTGACTCTCTCTCTGTTACTATCACTCTGACTCTCTCTGTTACTATCTCTCTGACTCTCTGTTACTATCTCTCTGACACTCTCTCTGTTACTATCTCTCTGACTCTCTCTCTCTCTGTTACTATCTCTCTGACTCTCTCTCTCTGTTACTATCTCTCTGACTCTCTCTCTGTTACTATCTCTCTGACTCTCTCTCTCTGTTACTATCTCTCTGTCTCTCTCTCTCTGTTACTATCTCTCTGACTCTCTCTCTGTTACTATCTCTCTGACTCTCTCTCTCTGTTCCTATCTCTCTGACTCTCTCTCTCTCTGTTACTATCTCTCTGACTCTCTCTCTCTCTCTGTTACTATCTCTCTGACTCGCTCTCTGTTACTATCTCTCTGTCTCTCTCTATGTTACTATCTCTCTGACTCTCTCTCTCTCCATTACTATCTCTCTGACTCTCTCTCTCTGTTACTATCTCTCTGTCTCTCTCTCTGTTACTATCTGTCTGACTCTCTCTCTGTTACTATCTCTCTGACTCTCTCTCTCTGTTACTATCTCTCTGACTCTCTCTCTGTTACTATCTCTCTGACTCTCTCTCTCTGTTCCTATCTCTCTGACTCTCTCTCTCTCTCTGTTACTATCTCTCTGTCTCTCTCTCTGTTACTATCTCTCTGTCTCTCTCTCTGTTACTATCTGTCTGACTCTCTCTCTGTTACTATCTCTCTGACTCTCTCTCTCTGTTACTATCTCTCTGACTCTCTCTCTCTGTTACTATCTCTCTGACTCTCTCTCTGTTACTATCTCTCTGTCTCTCTCTCTGTTACGATCTCTCTGACTCTCTCCCTGTTACTATCTCTCTGTCTCTCTCTCTGTTACTATCTGTCTGACTCTCTCTCTGTTACTATCTCTCTGACTCTCTCTCTCTGTTACTATCTCTCTGACTCTCTCTCTCTGTTACTATCTCTCTGACTCTCTCTGTTCCTATCTCTCTGACTCTCTCTCTCTCTCTGTTACTATCTCTCTGACTCTCTCTCTGTTACTATCTCTCTGACTCTCTCTCTGTTACTATCTCTCTGACTCTCTCTCTCTGTTACTATCTCTCTGACTCTCTCTCTCTGTTACTATCTCTCTGTCTCTCTCTCTGTTACTATCTCTCTGACTCTCTCTCTCTGTTACTATCTCTCTGACTCTCTCTCTGTTACTATCTCTCTGACTCTCTCTCTGTTACTATCTCTCTGACTCTCTCTCTGTTACTATCTCTCTGACTCTCTCTCTCTGTTACTATCTCCCTGACTCTCTCTCTCTGTTCCTATCTCTCTGACTCTCTCTCTCTCTCTGTTACTATCTCTCTGACTCTCTCTCTCTGTTACTATCTCTCTGACTCTCTCTCTGTTACTATCTCTCTGACTCTCTCTCTGTTACTATCTCTCTGACTCTCTCTCTCTCTGTTACTATCTCTCTGACTCGCTCTCTGTTACTATCTCTCTGACTCTCTCTCTCTCTGTTACTATCTCTCTGACTCTCTCTCTCTGTTACTATCTCTCTGACTCTCTCTGTTACTATCTCTCTGTCTCTCTCTCTGTTACTATCTCTCTGACTCTCTCTCTCGCTGTTACAATCTCTCTGACTCTCTCTCTGTTACTATCTCTCTGACTCTCTCTCTCTGTTACTATCTCTCTGTCTCTCTCTCTGTGACTATCTCTCTGACTCTCTCTGTTACTATCTCTCTGACTCTCTCTCTGTTACTATCTCTCTGTCTCTCTGTTACTATCTCTCTGACTCTCTCTCTGTTACTATCTCTCTGACTATCTCTGTTACTATCTCTCTGACTCTCTCTCTCTCTGTTACTATCTCTCTGACTCTCTCTCTCTGTAACTATCTCTCTGACTCTCTCTCTGTTCCTATCTCTCTGACTCTCTCTCTCTGTTACTATCTCTCTGACTCTCTCTCTCTCTGTTACTATCTCTCTGACTCTCTCTCTCTGTAACTATCTCTCTGACTCTCTCTCTCTGTTCCTATCTCTCTGACTCTCTCTCTCTCTGTTACTATCTCTCTGACTCTCTCTCTCTCTGTTACTATCTCTCTGACTCGCTCTCTGTTACTATCTCTCTGTCTCTCTCTATGTTACTATCTCTCTGACTCTCTCTCTCTCCATTAGTATCTCTCTGACTCTCTCTCTCTGTTACTATCTCTCTGACTCTCTCTCTGTTACTATCACTCTGACTCTCTCTGTTACTATCTCTCTGACTCTCTGTTACTATCTCTCTGACACTCTCTCTGTTACTATCT
The DNA here is from genome assembly GCF_037043375.1 of Chiloscyllium plagiosum. Classification (NCBI taxonomy): domain Eukaryota; kingdom Metazoa; phylum Chordata; class Chondrichthyes; order Orectolobiformes; family Hemiscylliidae; genus Chiloscyllium; species Chiloscyllium plagiosum. Next base: position 4,227 of record NW_028270371.1, on the reverse strand, counting down.
CTCTGACTCTCTCTCTCTCTGTTACTATCTGTCTGACTCTCTCTCTGTTACTATCTCTCTGACTCTCTCTCTCTGTTACTATCTCTCTGACTCTCTCTCTGTTACTATCTCTCTGACTCTCTCTCTCTGTTCCTATCTCTCTGACTGTCTCTCTCTCTCTGTTACTATCTCTCTGACTCTCTCTCTGTTACTATCTCTCTGACTCTCTCTCTGTTACTATCTCTCTGACTCTCTCTCTCTGTTACTATCTCTCTGACTCTCTCTCTCTGTTACTATCTCTCTGACTCTCTCTCTGTTCCTATCTCTCTGACTCTCTCTCTCTCTGTTACTATCTCTCTGTCTCTCTCTATGTTACTATCTCTCTGACTCTCTCTCTCTCCATTACTATCTCTCTGATTCTCTCTGTTACTATCTCTCTGTCTCTCTCTCTGTTACTATCTCTCTGACTCTCTCTCTCTCTCCATTACTATCTCTCTGATTCTCTCTGTTACTATCTCTCTGTCTCTCTCTCTGTTACTATCTCTCTGACTCTCTCTCTGTTACTATCTCTCTGACTCTCTCTCTGTTACTATCTCTCTGACTCTCTCTCTCTCTGTTACTATCTCTCTGTCTCTCTCTATGTTACTATCTCTCTGACTCTCTCTCTCTCCATTACTATCTCTCTGACTCTCTCTCTCTGTTAGTATCTCTCTGTCTCTCTCTCTGTTACTATCTCTCTGTCTCTCTCTCTGTTACTATCTGTCTGACTCTCTCTCTGTTACTATCTCTCTGACTCTCTCTCTCTGTTCCTATCTCTCTGACTCTCTCTCTCTGTTACTATCTCTCTGACTCTCTCTCTGTTACTATCTCTCTGTCTCTCTCTCTGTTACGATCTCTCTGACTCTCTCCCTGTTACTATCTCTCTGTCTCTCTCTCTGTTACTATCTGTCTGACTCTCTCTCTGTTACTATCTCTCTGACTCTCTCTCTCTGTTACTATCTCTCTGACTCTCTCTCTCTGTTACTATCTCTCTGACTCTCTCTGTTCCTATCTCTCTGACTCTCTCTCTCTCTCTGTTACTATCTCTCTGACTCTCTCTCTGTTACTATCTCTCTGACTCTCTCTCTGTTACTATCTCTCTGACTCTCTCTCTCTGTTACTATCTCTCTGACTCTCTCTCTCTGTTACTATCTCTCTGTCTCTCTCTCTGTTACTATCTCTCTGACTCTCTCTCTCTGTTACTATCTCTCTGACTCTCTCTCTGTTACTATCTCTCTGACTCTCTCTCTCTGTTACTATCTCTCTGACTCTCTCTCTGTTACTATCTCTCTGACTCTCTCTCTGTTACTATCTCTCTGACTCTCTCTCTCTGTTACTATCTCCCTGACTCTCTCTCTCTGTTCCTATCTCTCTGACTCTCTCTCTCTCTCTGTTACTATCTCTCTGACTCTCTCTCTGTTACTATCTCTCTGACTCTCTCTCTCTGTTACTATCTCTCTGACTCTCTCTCTGTTACTATCTCTCTGACTCTCTCTCTGTTACTATCTCTCTGACTCTCTCTCTCTCTGTTACTATCTCTCTGACTCTCTCTCTGTTACTATCTCTCTGACTCTCTCTCTCTGTTACTATCTCTCTGACTCTCTCTCTCTGTTACTATCTCTCTGACTCTCTCTGTTACTATCTCTCTGTCTCTCTCTCTGTTACTATCTCTCTGACTCTCTCTCTGTTACTATCTCTCTGACTCTCTCTCTCTCTGTTACTATCTCTCTGACTCTCTCTCTGTTACTATCTCTCTGACTCTCTCTCTCTGTTACTATCTCTCTGTCTCTCTCTCTGTGACTATCTCTCTGACTCTCTCTGTTACTATCTCTCTGACTCTCTCTCTGTTACTATCTCTCTGTCTCTCTGTTACTATCTCTCTGACTCTCTCTCTCTCTGTTACTATCTCTCTGTCTCTCTCTCTGTTACTATCTCTCTGACTCTCTCTCTGTTACTATCTCTCTGTCTCTCTCTCTGTTATTATCTCTCTGACTCTCTCTGTTACTATCTCTCTGACTCTCTCTCTCTCTGTTACTATCTCTCTGACTCTCTCTCTGTAACTATCTCTCTGACTCTCTCTCTGTTCCTATCTCTCTGACTCTCTCTCTCTGTTACTATCTCTCTGACTCTCTCTCTGTTACTATCTCTCTGACTCTCTCTCTCTGTTACTATCTCTCTGACTCTCTCTCTGTTACTATCACTCTGACTCTCTCTGTTACTATCTCTCTGACTCTCTGTTACTATCTCTCTGACACTCTCTCTGTTACTATCTCTCTGACTCTCTCTCTCTCTGTTACTATCTGTCTGACTCTCTCTCTGTTACTATCTCTCTGACTCTCTCTCTCTGTTACTATCTCTCTGACTCTCTCTCTGTTACTATCTCTCTGACTCTCTCTCTCTGTTCCTATCTCTCTGACTGTCTCTCTCTCTCTGTTACTATCTCTCTGACTCTCTCTCTGTTACTATCTCTCTGACTCTCTCTCTGTTACTATCTCTCTGACTCTCTCTCTCTGTTACTATCTCTCTGACTCTCTCTCTCTGTTACTATCTCTCTGACTCTCTCTCTGTTCCTATCTCTCTGACTCTCTCTCTCTCTGTTACTATCTCTCTGTCTCTCTCTATGTTACTATCTCTCTGACTCTCTCTCTCTCCATTACTATCTCTCTGATTCTCTCTGTTACTATCTCTCTGTCTCTCTCTCTGTTACTATCTCTCTGACTCTCTCTCTGTTACTATCTCTCTGACTCTCTCTCTGTTACTATCTCTCTGACTCTCTCTCTCTCTGTTACTATCTCTCTGTCTCTCTCTATGTTACTATCTCTCTGACTCTCTCTCTCTCCATTACTATCTCTCTGACTCTCTCTCTCTGTTAGTATCTCTCTGTCTCTCTCTCTGTTACTATCTCTCTGTCTCTCTCTCTGTTACTATCTGTCTGACTCTCTCTCTGTTACTATCTCTCTGACTCTCTCTCTCTGTTACTATCTCTCTGACTCTCTCTCTCTGTTACTATCTCTCTGACTCTCTCTCTGTTACTATCTCTCTGTCTCTCTCTCTGTTACGATCTCTCTGACTCTCTCCCTGTTACTATCTCTCTGTCTCTCTCTCTGTTACTATCTGTCTGACTCTCTCTCTGTTACTATCTCTCTGACTCTCTCTCTCTGTTACTATCTCTCTGACTCTCTCTCTCTGTTACTATCTCTCTGACTCTCTCTGTTCCTATCTCTCTGACTCTCTCTCTCTCTCTGTTACTATCTCTCTGACTCTCTCTCTGTTACTATCTCTCTGACTCTCTCTCTGTTACTATCTCTCTGACTCTCTCTCTCTGTTACTATCTCTCTGACTCTCTCTCTCTGTTACTATCTCTCTGTCTCTCTCTCTGTTACTATCTCTCTGACTCTCTCTCTCTGTTACTATCTCTCTGACTCTCTCTCTGTTACTATCTCTCTGACTCTCTCTCTCTGTTACTATCTCTCTGACTCTCTCTCTGTTACTATCTCTCTGACTCTCTCTCTGTTACTATCTCTCTGACTCTCTCTCTCTGTTACTATCTCCCTGACTCTCTCTCTCTGTTCCTATCTCTCTGACTCTCTCTCTCTCTCTGTTACTATCTCTCTGACTCTCTCTCTGTTACTATCTCTCTGACTCTCTCTCTCTGTTACTATCTCTCTGACTCTCTCTCTGTTACTATCTCTCTGACTCTCTCTCTGTTACTATCTCTCTGACTCTCTCTCTCTGTTACTATCTCTCTGACTCTCTCTCTGTTACTATCTCTCTGACTCTCTCTCTCTGTTACTATCTCTCTGACTCTCTCTCTCTGTTACTATCTCTCTGACTCTCTCTGTTACTATCTCTCTGTCTCTCTCTCTGTTACTATCTCTCTGACTCTCTCTCTGTTACTATCTCTCTGACTCTCTCTCTCTCTGTTACTATCTCTCTGACTCTCTCTCTGTTACTATCTCTCTGACTCTCTCTCTCTGTTACTATCTCTCTGTCTCTCTCTCTGTGACTATCTCTCTGACTCTCTCTGTTACTATCTCTCTGACTCTCTCTCTGTTACTATCTCTCTGTCTCTCTGTTACTATCTCTCTGACTCTCTCTCTCTCTGTTACTATCTCTCTGTCTCTCTCTCTGTTACTATCTCTCTGACTCTCTCTCTGTTACTATCTCTCTGTCTCTCTCTCTGTTATTATCTCTCTGACTCTCTCTGTT
>NW_028270369.1:102500-116133 GCF_037043375.1 Chiloscyllium plagiosum | reverse complement strand
CCCCTCATCCTCCTCTCGCTCTCTCACCCGCTCTCTCTTGCTCTCTCAAACACCTTCTCTCACACTCTCTCTCACCCCCTTCATCCTCCTCTCTCTCTCACCCGCTCTCTCTCGCTCTCTCAAACTCCTCCTTCTCTAAAACCCCTCTCTCACTCTCTCTCTCACCCCCCTCATCCTCCTCTCTCTCTCACGCGCTCTCTCATGCTCTCTCAAACGCCCTCTCACTCAACCCCTCTCGCTCACCCTCTATTTCTCACTCCCCTCATCCACCTCTCTCTCTCTCTCTCTTACCCGCTCTCTCTCGCTCTCTCAAACCCCCCCTCTCTCGCAACCCCTCTCTCTCACCCTCTCTCTCACCCCCCTCATCCTCCTCTCTCTCTCACCCGCTCTCTCAAACCCCTCTCTCTCTAAAACCCCTCTCTCTCACCCTCTCTCTCTCACCCCCTCATCCTCCTCTCTCTCTCTCTCACCCGCTCTCTCTCGCTCTCTCAAACTCCTCCTTCTCTAAAACCCCTCTCTCACTCTCTCTCTCTCACCCCCCTCATCCTCCTCTCTCTCTCACGCGCTCTCTCTCAAACGCCCTCTCACTCAACCCCTCTCGCTCACCCTCTATTTATCAACCCCCTCATCCTCCTCTCTCCCTCTCTCTTACCCACTCTCTCTCGCTCTCTCAAACCCCCTCTGTCTCTCAACCCCTCTCTCTCACCCTCTCTCTCACCCCCCTCATCCTCCTCTCTCTCTCTCACCCGCTCTCTCAAACCCCTCTCTCTCTAAAACCCCTCTCTCTCACCCGTTCTCTCTCACCCCCTCTTCCTCCTCTCTCTCTCTCGCCCGCACTCTCGCTTTCTCAAACCCCCTCTCTCTCAAAACACCCTCTCTCTCACCCTCTCTCTCACCCCCCTCATCCTTCTCTCTCTCTCTCACCCGCTCTCTCAAACCCCTCTCTCTCTAAAACCCCTATCTCTCACCCTCTCTCTCTCACCCCCTCATCCTCCTCTCTCTCTCACCCGCTCTCTCTCGCTCTCTCAAACCCCGTCTCTCACTATAACCCCTCTCTCTCACACCCTGTCTCTCTCACCCACTCATCCTACTCTCTAAATCTATCCCGCTCTCTCTAACCCCGTCTCGCTCTATAAGCCCTCGCTCTCACCCTCTCTCTCTCACCCCACTCATTCTGCTCTCTCTCTTTCACCTGCTCTCTCGCTCTCTCAAACGCCCTCTCTCTCTCAACCTCTCTCTCTCACCCTCTATCTCTCACCCCCTCATCCTCCTCTCTCTCTCTCTCACCCGCTCTCTCTCGCTCTCTCAAACCCCTCTCTCTCAAACCCCTCCTCCTCTCTCTGTCACCCGCGCTCTCTCGCTCTCTCAAACACCCTCTTTCTCTAAACCCCTCTCTCACCATCTCTCTCTCACCATCCTCATCCTCCTCTCTCTCTTTCTCACCCGCTCTCTCTCGCTCTCTGAAACCCCCCCTCTCTCTCAACCCCTCTCTCACACCCTCTCTCTCTCACGCCCCTCATCCTTCTCTGTCTCTCTCACCCGCTCTCTCTCGCTCTCTCAAATCCTCTCTCTCTAAAACCCCTCTCTCCCGCCCTCTCTCTCTCACCCCCCTCATCCTCCTCTCTCTCTCTCACCCGGTCTCTCTTGCTCTCTCAAACACCTTCTCTCACACTCGCTCTCACCCCCTTCATCCTCCCCTCTCTCTCTCACCCGCTCTCTCTCGCTCTCTCAAACCCCTCCTTCGCTAAAACCCCTCTCTCACTCTCTCTCTCTCACCCCCCTCATCCCCCTCTTTCTCTCTCACCCGCTCTCCCGCGCTCTCTCAAAACCCTCTCTCTCTAAAACCCCTGTCTCTCACCCTCTCTCTCTCACCACACTCATCCTCCTCTCTCTCTCTCACCCGCGCTCTCTTGCTCTCTCAAACCCCCTCTTTCTCTAAACTCCTCTCTCACCCTCTCTCTCTCTCACCATCCTCATCCTCCTCTGTCTCTTTCTCACCCGCTCTCTCTCGCTCTCTCAAACCCCCTCTCTATCTCAACACCCCTCTCTCACCCTCTCTCTCTCACCCCCTCATCCTCCTCTCTCTCTCTCACCCGCTCTCTCTCGTTCTCTCAAACCCCCCCTCTCTCTAAAACCCCTCTCTCTCACCCTCTCTCTCTCACTCACCTCCTCCTCCTCTCTCTCTCTCACCCATTCTCTCTCGCTCTCTCAAACCCCCTCACTCTCTCAACCCCTCTCTCTCACCCTCTCACTCACCCCCCTCATCCTCCTCTCTCTCTCTCACCCGCTCTCTCAAACCCCTCTCTCTCTAAAACCCCTCTCTCTCACCCTCTCTCTCTCACCCCCTCATCCTCCTCTCTCTCTCACCCGCTCTCTCTCCCTCTCTCAAACCCCGTCTCTCTCTATAACCCCTCTCTCTCACACTCTCTCTCTCACCCCCTCATCCTCCTCTCTCTCTCTAACCCGCTCTCTCTGACCCCGTCTCGCTCTATAACCCCTCGCTCTCACCCTCCCTCTCTCACCCCACTCATCCTCCTCTCTCTCTCTCTCACCTGCTCTCTCTCGCTCTCTCAAACCCCCTCTCTCTCAACCCCTCTCTCTCACCATCTATCTCTCACCCCCTCATCCTCCTCTCTCTCTCTCACCCGCTCTCTCTCGCTCTCTCAAACCCCTCTCTCTCTAAAACCCCTCTCTCTCAGCCTCTCTCTCTCAAACCCCTCCTCCTCTCTCTCTGTCACCTGTGCTCTCTCGCTCTCTCAAACCCCCTCTTTCTCTAAACCCCTCTCTCACCCTCTCTCTCTCTCACCATCCTCATCCTCCTCTCTCTCTCTCACTCGCTCTCTCTCGCTCTCTCAAACCCCATATCTATCTCAACACCCCTCTCTCACCCTCTCTCTCTCACCCCCTCATCCTCCTCTCTCTCTCTCACCCGCTCTCTCTCGCTCTCTCAAATCCTCTCTCTCTAAAACCCCTCTCTCTCACCCTCTCTCTCTCACCCCCCTCATCCTCCTCACTCTCTGTCACCCGCTGACTCTTGCTCTCTCAAACACCTTCTCTCACACTCTCTCTCACCCCCTTCATCCACCTCTCTCTCTCTCATCCGCTCTCTCTCGCTCTCTCAAACCCCCTCTCTATCTCAACCACCCCTCTCACCCTCTCTCTCTCACCCCCTCATCCTCCTCTCTCTCTCACCCCGCTCTCCCTCGCTCTCTCAATACCCTCTCTCTAAAACCCCTCTCTCTCACCCTCTCTCTCTCACCGCTCTCATCCTCCTCTCTCTCTGTCACCCGCGCTCTCTCGCTCTCTCAAACCCCCTCTTTCTCTAAACCCCTGTCTCACCCTCTCTCTCTCTCACCATCCTCATCCTCCTCTCTCTCTCTCTCAGCCGCTCTCTCTCGCTCTCTCAAACCCCATCTCTATCTCAACACCCCTCTCTCACCCTCTCTCTCTCACCCCCTCATCCTCCTCTCTCTCTCTCACCCGCTCTCTCTCGCAAAACCTCTCTCTCTAAAACCCCTCTCTCTCGCCCTCTCTCTCTCACCCCCCTCATCCTCCTCACTCTCTGTCACCAGCTGACTCTTGCTCTCTCAAACACCTTCTCTCACACTCTCTCTCACCCCCTTCATCCTCCTCTCTCTCTCTCTCACCCGCTCTCTCTCGCTCTCTCAAACCCCTCCTTCTCTAAAACCACTCTCTCACTCGCTCTCTCTCACCCCCCTCATCCTCCTCTCTCTCTCTCACCCGCTCTCCCTCGCTCTCTCAAAACCCTCTCTCTCTAAAACCACTCTCTCTCACCCTCTCTCTCTCACCACCCTCATCCTCCTCTCTCTCTCTCACCCGCTCTCTCTCGCTCTCTCAAACCCCCTCTCTCTCTAAAACCCCTCTCTCTCACCCTCTCTCTCTCACCCCCCTCATCCTCCCCTCTCTCTCTCTCTCACCCGGTCTCTCTCGCTCTCTCAAACGCCGTCTCTCTCTCCACCCCTCTCTCACATCCTCTCTCTCTCACGCCCCTCACCCTCCTCTCTCTCTCTCAACCCCTCTCTCACATCCTCTCTCTCTCACGCCCCTCATCCTCCTCTCTCTCTCTCACCCACTCTCTCTCGCTCTCTCAAACCCTCGCTCTCCAAAACCCCTCTCTCTCACCCTCTCTCTCACACCCCCCTCATCCTCCCCTCTCTCTCTCACGCGCGCTCTCTCGCTCTCTGAAACCCCCCCCTCTCTCAACCCCTCTCTCACACCCTCTCTCTCTCACGCCCCTCATCCTTCTCTGTCTCTCTCACCCTCTCTCTCGCTCTCTCAAACCCTCGTCCTCAAAAAACCCCTCTCTCACATCCTCTCTCTCTCACGCCCCTCATCCTCCTCTCTCTCTCTCTCAACCCCTCTCTCACATCCTCTCTCTCTCACGCCCCTCATCCTTCTCTGTCTCTCTCACCCTCTCTCTCGCTCTCTCAAACCCTCGTCCTCAAAAAACCGTCTCTCTCACCCGCTCTCTCTCACCCCCTTATCCTCCTCTATCTCTCTCTCTCACCCGCACTCTGTCGCTCTCTCAAACCCCTCTCTCTCTCAACCCCTCTCTCTCACCCTCTCACTATCAACCCTCTCATCCTCCCCTCTCTCTATCACCCGCTCTCTCTCGCTCTCTCAAACGCCCTCTCTCTCAGCCCCTCTCTCTCACCCTCTCTTTCTCACCCCCCTCATCCTCCTCTCTCTCTCTCAACCGCTCGCTCTCGCTCTCTCAAACCCCCCCCCCTCAACGCCTCTCTCTCACCCTCTCTCTCTCACTGCTCTCATCCTCCTCTCTCTCTCTCATCCGCACTCTCTTGCGATCTCAAACCCCCTCTCTCCCTCAAATCCTCTCTCTCACCCTCTCTCTTTTTCCAACCCCTCATCCTCCACCCTCTCTCTCTCACCCGCACTCTCCCGCTCTCTCAAACCCCCTCTCTCTCAACCCCTCTCTCTCACCCTCTCTCTCACCCCCCTCATCCTCCTCTCTCTCTCTCACCAGCTCTCTCAAACCCCTCTCTCTCTAAAACCCCTTTCTCTCACCCTCTCTCTCTCACCCCCTCATCCTCCTCTCTCTCTCTCACCCGCTCTCTCGCTTTCTCAAACCCCCTCTCTCTCAAAACACTCTCTCTCACCCTCCCTCACTCTTACCCCCTCATCCTCCTCTCTCTCTCTCACCCGCTCTCTCTTTCTCTCTCATACCCCTTCTCTCTCATCCTATCTCTCACCACCCTCATCCTCCTCTCTCTCTCTCACCCGCTCTGTCTCGCTCTCTCAAACCCCCTCTCTCTCTAAATCCCCTCTCTCTCACCCTTTCTCTCTCTCGCCCCCCTCAACCTCCTCCCTCTCTCTCACACGCTCTTACTCGCTCTCTCAAACCCCCCCTCTCTCTCAACCCATCTCTCTCACCCTCTCTCTCTCAACGCCCTCATCCTCCTCTCTCTCTCACCCGCTCTCTCTCACTCTCAAACTCCCTTTCTCTCTCAACCCCTCTCTCTCACCCTCTCTCTCTCTCACCCCCTCATCCTCCCCTCTCTCTCTCACCTGCTCTCTCTCGCTCTCTCAATCTCCCTCTCTCTCTAAAATCCCTCTCTCTCACCCTCTCTCTCTCACTACCCTCATCCTCCTCTCTCTCTCTTACCCGCGCTCTCTCGCTTTCTCAAAACCCCTCTCTCTCTAAACCCCCTCTCTCTCACCCTCTCTCACTCTCCCCCCACATCCTCCTCACTCTCTCTCACCGCTCTCTCTCGCTCTCTCAAAAACCCCTCTCTCTCAACCCCTCTCTCTCACCCTCTCTCACTTTCACCCCCTCATCCTCCTCTCTCTCTCTCACCCGCTCTCTCTCGCTCTCTCAAACCCCCTCTCTCTCTCTCAACCCCTCTCTCTCACACTCTCTCTCTCACCCCCCTCATCCTCCTCTCTCTCTCTCACCCGTTTACTCTCGCTCCCTCAAACACCCTCTCTCTCTAAACCCTTTCTCTCTCCCCCCTCTCTCACACCCCCTCATCCTCCTCTCTCTCTAACCCTCTCTCTCTCTCGCCCTCTCAAACTCCCTTTCTCTCTCAACCCCTCTCTCACCCTCTCACTCTCTCACCACCCTCATCCTCCTCTCTCGCACCTGCTCTCTCTCGCTCTCTCAAAACCCCTCCCTGTCTAAAACCCCTCTCTCTCACCATCTCTCTCTCACCCCACTCATCCTCCTCTCTCTCTCACCCGCTCTCACTCGCTTTCTCAAACCCCCTCTCTCTAAACCCCCTCTCTCACATCCTCTCTCACACTCCCCCCTCATCCTCCTCACTCTCTCTCACCCGCTGTCTCTCGCTCTCTCAAACCCCCCTCTCTCTCAACCCCTCTCACCCTCTCTCTCTCTCAAATCCTCATCCTCCTCTCTCTCTTCTACCCGCTCTCTCTCGCTCTCTAAAACCCCCCTCTCTCTCAACCCCTCTCTCTCACCCTCTCTCTCACCCCCTCAAGCTGCTCTCTCTCTCTCACCTGTACTCTCTCGCGCACTCAAACCCCCCTCTCGCTCAACCACTCTCTCACCTCCCTCATCCTCCTCTCTCTCTCTCTCACCCGCTCTCTCTCGCTCTCTCAAACCCCCTCTCTCTCAACCCCTCTCTCTCACCCTCTCTCTCTCACCCCCCTCATCCTCCTCTCTCTCTCACCCGCTCTCTCAAACTCCCTTTCTCTCTCAACCCCTCTCTCTCACCCTCTCTCTCTCACCCCCTCATCCTCCTCTCACACTCTCACCCGCTCTCGCAAACCCACTCTCTCTCTAAACCACCTCTCTGTCACCCTCTCTCTCTCACCCCCCTCATCATCCTCTTTCTCTCTCACCCGCTCTCTCTCGCTCTCTCAAACCCCCTCTCTCTTAAACCCCTCTCTCTCACCCTCGCTCTCTCACCCGCTCTCACTCGCTCTCTCAAAACCCCTCTCTATCTAAAACCACTCTCTCTCACCCCCTCATCCTCCTCTCTCTCTCACCCGCTCTCTCTCGCTCTCTCAAACCCCACTATCTCTAAAACCCCCTCTCACCCTCTCTATCTAAAACCCTTCCTCCTCTCTCTCTCTCACCCGCACTCTCTCGCTCTCTCAAACCCCCTCTCTATCTCAACAACCCTCTCTCACCCTCTCTCTTTCACCCCCTCATCCTCCTCTCTCTCTCACCCGCTCTCTCTCGCTCTCTCAAATCCTCTCTCTCTAAAACCCTCTCTCTCACCCTCTCTCGCTCACCCCCCTCATCCTCCTCTCTCTCTCACCCGCTGTCTCAAACTCCCTTTCTCTCTCAACCCCTCTCTCTCACCCTCTCTCTCGCTCACCCCCCTCATCCTCCTCTCTCTCTCACCCGCTCTCTCAAACCCCCCTCTCTCTCAACCCCTCTCTCTCACCCTCTCTCTCTCACCCCGTCAAGCTGCTCTCTCTCTCTCACCTGTACTCTCTCGCGCACTCAAACCCCCTCTCGCTCAACCACTCTCTCACCTCCCTCATCCTCCTCTCTCTCTCTCACACCCGCTCTCTCTCGCTCTCTCAAAACCCCTCTCTCTCAACCCCTCTCTCTCTCACCCCCCTCATCCTCCTCTCTCTCTCACCCGCTCTCTCAAACTCCCTTTTTCTCTCAACCCCTTTCTCTCACCCTCTCTCTCTCACCACCTCATCCTCCTCTCACACTCTCACCCGCTCTCACAAACCCACTCTCTCTCTAAACCACCTCTCTGTCACCCTCTCTCTCTCACCCCCCTCATCATCCTCTTTCTCTCTCACCCGCTCTCTTTCGCTCTCTCAAACCCCCTCTCTCTTAAACCCCTCTCTCTCACCCTCGCTCTCTCACCCGCTCTCACTCGCTCTCTCAAAACCTCTCTCTCTAAAACCCTCTCTCTCACCCTCTCTCTCTCACCCCCCTCATCCTCCTCTCTCTCTCTCACCCGCTGACTCTTGCTCTCTCAAACACCTTCTCTCACACTCTCTCTCACCCCCTTCATCCTCCTCTCTCTCTCTCACCCGCTCTCTCGCTCTCTCAAACCCCTCCTTCTCTAAAATCCCTCTCTCACTCTCTCTCACCCTCCTCATCCTCCTCTCTCTCTCTCACCCGCTCTCCCTCGCTCTCTCAAAACCCTCTCTCTCTAAAACCCCTCTCTCTTACCCTCTCTCTCTCACCACCCTCATCCTCCTCTCTCTCTCTCACCCGCTCTCTCTCGTTCACTCAAACCCCCTCTCTCTCTAAAACCCCTCTCTCTCACCCTCTCTCTCTCACTCCCCTCCTCCTCTCTCTCTCTCTCTCACCCGTTCTCTCTCGCTCTCTCAAACCCCCTCTCTCTCGAAACCCCCCTCTCTCACCCTCTGTCTCACCCCCCTCATCCTTCTCTCTCTCTCTCACCCGCTCTCTCTCGCTCTCTCAAACTCCGTCTCTCTCTATAACCCCTCTCTCTCACCCTCTCTCTCTCACCCCCTCATCCTCCTCTCTCACTCTAACCCTCTCTCTCACTCCCCCTCATCCTCCTCTCGCTCACCCGCGCTCTCTAACGCTTTCAAACCCCCTCTCTCTCCAAAACACTTCTCTCTCACTTTCACTTTCTCATACTCTCATCCTCCTCTCTCTCTCTCTCTCTTACCCGCTCTCTCTCGCTCTCTCAAACCCCCTCTCTCTCTCAACCCCTCTCTCTCACCCTCTGTCTCACCCCCCTCATCCTTCTCTCTCTCTCTCTCACCCGCTCTCTCTTGCTCTCTCAAACACCTTCTCTCTCTCAATCCCTCTCTCTCACCCTCTGTCTCACCCACCTCATCCTTCTCTCTCTCTCTCTCTCACCCGCTCTCTCTCGCTCTCTCAAACCCCGTCTCTCTATAACCCTCTCTCTCACCGTCTCTCTCTCACCCCCTCATCCTCCTCTCTCTCTATAACCCTCTCTCGCACCCCCCTCATCCTCCTCCCTCTCTCACCCGCTCTCTCTCGCTCTCTCAAACCCCCTCTCTCTCTCAACCCCTCTCTCTCACCCTCTCTCTCACCCCCCTCATCCTCCTCTCTCTCTCTCACCCGCGCTCTCAAACCCCTCTCTCTCTAAAACCCCTCTCTCTCACCCTCTCTCTCTCACACCCTCATCCTCCTCTCTCTCTCTAACGCACTCTCTCGCTTTCTCAAACCCCCTCTCTCTCAAAACACCCTCTCTCTCACCCCCTCACTCTTACCCCCTCATCCTCCTCACTCTCTCTCACCCGCTCTCTCTCGCTCTCTCAAACCCCCCTCTCTCTCAACCCCTCTCTGACCCTCTCTCTCTCACCCCCTCATCCTCCTCTCTCTCTCACCCGCTCTCTCTCGCTCTCTCAAAGCCCGTCTCTCTCTATAACCCCTCTCTCTCACCCTCTCTCTCTCACCCCTCATCCTCCTCTCTCTCTAACCCGCGCTCTCTAACCCCGTCTCGCTCTATAACCCCTCGCTCTCACCCTTCCTCTCTCACCCCACTCATCCTCCTCTCTCTCTCTCTCACCTGCTCTCTCTCGCTCTCTCAAACCCCCTCTCTCTCTCAACCCCTCTCTCTCACCCTCTATCTCTCACCCCCTCATCCTCCTCTCTCTCTCTCACCCGCTCTCTCTCGCTCTCTCAAACCCCTCTCTCTCCAAAACCCCTCTCTCTCACCCTCTCTCTCTCAAACCACTCCTCCTCTCTCTCTGTCACCCGCTCTCTCTCGCTCTCTCAAACCCCCTCTCTATCTCAACCCCCCTCTCTCACCCTCTCTCTCTCACCCCCTCACTCTCTCACCTGCTCTCTCTCGCTCTCTCAAACCCCTCTCTCTCTAAAACCCCTCTCTCTCACCCTCTCTCTCTCACCACTCTCATCCTCCTCTCTCTCTGTCACCCGCGCTCTCTCGCTCTCTCAAACCCCCTCTTTCTCTAAACCCCTCTCTCACCCTCTCTCTCACCATCCTCATCCTCCTCTCTCTCTCTCTCACCCGCTCTCTCTCGCTCTCTCAAACCCCCTCTCGATCTCAACACCCCTCTCTCATCCTCTCTCTCACCCCCTCATCCTCCTCTCTCTCTCACCCACTCTCTCTCGCTCTCTCAAATCCTCTCTCTCTAAAACCCCTCTCTCTCACACTCTCTCTCTCACCCCCTCATCCTCCTCTCTCTCTCTCACCCGCTGACTCTTGCTCTCTCAAACACCTTCTCTCACACTCTCTCTCACCCCCTTCATCCTCCCCACTCTCTCTCACCCGCACTCTCCCACTCTCTCAAACCCCTCCTTCTCTAAAATCCCTCTCTCACTCTCTCTCCCCCCTCATCCTCCTCTCTCTCTCTCACCCGCTCTCCGTCGCTCTCTCAAAACCCTCTCTCTCTAAAACCCCTCTCTCTCACCCTCTCTCTCTCACCACCCTCATCCTCCTCTCTCTCTCTCTCACCCGCTCTCTCTCTCGCTCTCTCAAACGCCCTCTCTCTCTCAACCCCTCTCTCACATCCTCTCTCTCTCACGCCCCTCATTCTCCTCTCTCTCTCTCACCCGCTGACTCTTGCTCTCTCAAACACCTTCTCTCACACTCTCTCTCACCCCCTTCATCCTCCCCTCTCTCTCTCACCCACTCTCTCTCGCTCTCTCAAACCCTCGCTCTCCAAAACCTCTCTCTCTCACCCGCTCTCTCTCACTCCCCTTATCCTCCTCTCTCTCTCACCCTCTCTCACACCCCCTCATCCTCCTCTCTCGCTCTCACGCGCGCTCTCTCGCTCTCTGAAACCCCCCCTCTCTCTCAACCCCTCTCTCACACCCTCTCTCTCTCACGCCCCTCATCATTCTCTGTCTCTCTCATCCTCTCGCTCTCTCAAACCCTCGTCCTCAAAAAACCGTCTCTCTCACCCGCTCTCTCTCACCCCCTTATCCTCCTCTATCTATCTCTCTCTCACCCGCACTCTGTCGCTCTCTCAAACCCCTCTCTCTCTCAACCCCTCTCTCTCACCCTCTCACTATCACGCCCCTCATACTCCCCTCTCTCTCTCACCCGCTCTCTCGCTCTCTCAAACGCCCTCTCTCTCAGCCCCTCTCTCTCACCCTCTCTTTCTCACCCCCCTCATCCTCCTCTCTCTCTCTCACCCGCTCTCTCTCGCTCTCTCAAACCCCCTCTCTCTCAACGCCTCTCTCTCACCCTGTCTCTCTCACCGCTCTCATCCTCCTCTCTCTCACACATCCGCACTCTCTTGCTATCTCAAACCCCCTCTCTCTCTCAACCCGTCTCTCTCACCCTCTCTCCCTCTCTCTCACCCGCTCCCTCTTGCTCTCACAAACCCACTCTCTCTCTAAATCCCCTCTCTCTCACCCTCTCTCTCTCGCCCCCCTCATCCTCCTCCCTCTCTCTCACACGCTCTTACTCGCTCTCTCAAACTCCCTCTCTCTCTCAACCCCTCTCTCTCACCCTCTCTCTCAACCGCCTCATCCTGCTCTCTCTCTCTCATCCGCTCACTCTCGGTCTCTCAAATTCCCTTTCTCTCTCAACCCCTCTCTCTCACCCTCTTTCTCTCACCCCCTCATCCTCCCCTCTCTCTCTCACCTGCTCTCTCTCGCTCTCTCAATCTCCCTCTCTCTCTAAAACCCCTCTCTCTCACCCTCTCTCTCTCACCACCCTCATCCTCCTCTCTCTCTCTTACCCGCGCTCTCTCGCTTTCTCAAAGCCCCTCTCTCTAAACCCCCTCTCTCTCACCCTCTCTTACTATCCCCCCTCATCCTCCTCACTCTCTCTCACCCGCTCTCTCTCGCTCTGTCAAACCCCCTCTCTCTAAACCCAACCTCTCTCACCCTCTCTCACACTTCCCCCTCATCCTCCTCACTCTCTCTCACCAGCTCCCTCTCGCTCTCTCAAACCCCCCTCTCTCTCAACCCCTCTCACCCTCTCTCTCTCACCCCCTCATCCTCCTCTCTCTCTCTTACCCGCTCTCTCTCGCTCTCTCAAACCCCCTCTCTCTCAACCCCTCTCTCTCACCCTCTCTCTCTCACCACCTCAAGCTGGGAGAGAGAGAGGGGGTTTGAGAGAGCGGGTGAGAGTGTGAGATGAGGATGAGGGGGTGAGAGAGATGGGGCATGGTCTAACTCTCTTTCACACATAGAGGCATGGTCTCTCTCTCACGCACACACACACAGGCATGGTCTCTCTCTCACGCACACACACACAGGCATGGTCTCTCTCTCTCTCTCTCTCTCACGCACACACACACACAGGCATGGTCTCTCTCTCTCTCTCTCTCTCTCTCTCTAACACACACACACTCAGAGGCATGGTCTCTCTCTCTCTCTCTCTCTCACACACTCTCTCTCTCTCTCACACACACACACACACACACAGGCATGGTCTCTCTCTCTCACATGCACACACACAGAGGCATGGTCTCACTCTCTCTCACACACAGAGGCATGGTCTGACTCTCTCTCACACACAGAGGCATGGTCTCTCTCTCTCTCACACACACACACAGAGGCATGGTCTCTCCCTCTCTCTCACTCTCTCTCTATCTCTCACACACACATACACACACAAGTATGGTCTCACTCTTTCTCTCTCACACACACACACTCACACACACACACACGCAAAACACACAGGCATGGTCTCACTCTCTCTCTCACACAGACACACACACACACACACACACACACGCATAGTCTCACACTCTCGCTCGCACACACACGCACACAGGCATGATCTCTCTCACACGCACACACACACAGGCATGGTCTCACTCTCTCTCTCTACATCTCACACAAACACACAGACACACACACACAGACACACACACACACACACACACACACACACAGAGGCATGGTCTCACTCTCTCTCAGACACACACAGACATGGTCTCACTCTTTCTCTTTCGCTCTCTCTCTCTCTCACACACACACAGGCGCACACACACACACAGGCATGGTCTCTCTCTCTCTCACATGCACACACACAGAGGCATGGTCTCACTCTCTCTCACACACAGAGGCATGGTCTCTCTCTCACGCGCACACACAGTCATGGTCTCTCTCTCTCACTCTTTCTCTCTCTCTCACACTCACACACACACACACAGACACATAGTCTCACTCTCTCTCACTCTCTCTCTCTCTCTCTCTCTCTCACACACACAAACACACACACACACACAGAGGCATGGTCTCACTATCTCTGTTTCGCTCTCTCTCTCTCTCTCACACATACAGGCATGGTCTCTCCCTCGCTCTCTCTCTCTCTCACACACACACACACAGGCATGGTCTCACTCTCTCTCTTTCGCTCTCTCTCTCTCTCTCTCGCTCTCTCTCTCTCTCTCTCTCTCTCACACACACACACACACACACACACACAGACACACAGGCATGCATGGTCTCACTCTCGCTCTATATCTCATTGTCTCTCACACACACACAGAGTCATGGTCTCACTCTCTCCCTCTCCCTCTCTATCTCCCTCTCTCACACACACACACACACACAGAGGCATGGTCCCACTCTCTGTCACACACAGCGGCATGGTCTCTCTCTCTCTCTCTCTCTCTCTCTCACACACACACACACACACACACACACACACACACACACAGGCATGGCCTCACACTCTCTCTCGCACACACACGCACACAGGCATGATCTCTCTCACACGCACACACACAGGCA